>NC_041398.2:68615417-68807917 GCF_900747795.2 Erpetoichthys calabaricus
ATAAAAGGTTTAAATACTGGTTATCCTTTTACACTAAAATATTACTAAAGAGATACAAAAAAAATAAAATGGATATGTTCTTTTTCTTTAAGGAGATTAAATATTACTGAAGAAAGAAAAAAAAAATTAAACAGCCAAATGGGGCTATGCATACGAACTTAAAAGGTTTAAATAAAACAGAAATATATATTTTATTTTACTTGCTTAACTTGTGGAGGGTAGCAAAGCCCTAACTTTTTTCGTGAAAGCCCGTTTCAGTCAATAAGTCTTAAAAAAAGGTGTAAAGATATTGACAATAAGCTAAGCAAACCCAGGAAGACATGGAATCGTTTAAATCAAGTATCATTACATCTTCCTTTCTTAAAGAGAAGTAAGGCAGTACTTATAAGCTTACATATTTATATATAGACATACATACATATATATATATATATATATATCTATATCCGAAGCCGTGCAAGCACACTCCTGAGAATGCAACGTATAGTTGTACAGAAGAAAAGCAATCTTGCCTCAAATGAATGGCAACCTTTTGTAGGTCTATGAACTTAATTTAAACTTTAGGTTTAAACGGTGCTTTCTTTCCGAAGTACCTGCACTCATGGATATGTCTGTATGTGTCAGTCGGTCAAATCCATGCGCTTCGCACCGGCGAAGTACCGCTTTTAAATTTTTATTAAGAAAAAAATAAAACCTTTTTAAATTGAGGGAAAATATACTAATAACAGTTTGTTAAGGATCTGTTTTTTTGTGAAGCTGCCTTTACTCGAGTGATCACTTCGACCTGACTTGGTGGCCAACTATAAGCGTTACCTGGTAGGTAACCACCCATACAATCAGATTGTGAATCAGACTATGAATGCCGTGAATGTAATTACACACTCACTGCACTTGCTTATGGTAATCGAACCTCGGACGTCAGCGCTAGAGGGGCTTAGCAGCGGTGAAGTATTGCTTTTAAATTTTAATTAAGAACAAAAGAAAACCTCAGAGGTTCGATTCCCATAAGGGAGTGAAGTGAGTGGCTGGTTACCTACCAGGTAACGCTTATGGTTGGACAGCAAGTGACGTAACATCAACCATGGTGCCTTCAGTTGTGAGAAGCAGATCATAGAATGATTGAAAATAGTTTTGCATTTACCTTTTTAGTAAAAGGCAAGCTTTTAAGCCTGAGAAATCACCCCGTAAATGCACATGTTTAATTGTGGCTGGTTACCTACCAGGTAACGCTTATGGTTGGACAGCAAGTGACGTAACATCAGCCATGGTGCCTTCAGTTGTGAGAAGCAGATCATAGAATGATTGAAAATAGTTTTGCATTTACCTTTTTAGTAAAAGGCGAGCTTTTAAGCCTGAGAAATTACCCCGTAAATGCACACGTTTAATTGCACATGTGTTAATATGTATGGTTACACAGTATTAAAAGACAGTGAACAACGTCATTTACCTTTGTTCCCATGTTTGATAAAAGGCGAGCTTTTAAGCCTGAGAAATCACCCCGTAAATGCACATGTTTAATTGCACATGTGTTAATATGTATGCTTACACAGTATTAAAAGACACTCAAAAATTAACGTCATTTACCTTCGTTCCTGCGTTTGACTCGTGCTGTAAATCTCTTCCTTGTTTTTAGTTCACGTGATTACGTAGGAGGCGTGATGACGCGATACGTGACTCCGCCTCCTCCATTAGAGTATATGGACAAAAAACATGTTCCAGTTATGACCATTACGCGTAGAATTTCGAAATGAAACCTGCCTAACTTTTGTAAGTAAGCTGTAAGGAATGAGCCTGCCAAATTTCAGCCTTCCACCTACACGGGAAGTTCGAGAATTAGTGATGAGTCAGTCAGTCAGTCAGTCAGTCAGTGAGTCAGTGAGTCAGTGAGGGCTTTGCCTTTTATTAATATGTATAGAAGACATATTGTTTCATGGACAAAATTTCAAAATTGCACATAATTAAGAGAATGACAGGGGTGTTTATATTATTGAACCTTCAGCCTTGAATCAGAAAAACTGAAAAAACAGCACTTGAATTTCGGCAGCTTTAGCATTTTGAAGCATGGAACCTGCTGGTCAGGAGTCAGCCTAGAACTAGAGTATGTCTAAGATACTCAAAACTTGAGAGTGGTCATAGAATGTAACTAAAACATATTATGAGCACAGTGACAGACTAAAATGCCCATGCTAACCAATGAACACTGAATTTGTAGGCTGTATTTGTTTGATTTCAGGCTATAACACTAGTTGTACTAGAGGTTTTAATATGCCCAATGATTAGATTTTGACCAGCAAAATAATATTAAAAATCTTGCAACAGAAATGCACATATCCTAATATGAAGTTCAGTCTTCCTGGTAGTCCATCCATGTGACCAAATTTATAAATGACAAAAACAAGATCAATGTTCACATGCCTCAAATAATCAAGTTATAAATGTCTGTTAAATGCAGGAGACTGAAGATGAATGGTGCATTGCCTAGTGGACATATCATGTCTTCTCATTAGTAATCTGATGATTTTTTTTCCATTATACAAGAATGGTTGACAGTTTCTAAAAATGTTTCAGCAAACACTGAAGACATTTAACCATTAAATCTTGTTCTCCTTATTGTAAGACTTAGTAAGAAATTTGTTTTTAAGATTATTGGTATCTTATTTTAAGAAATCTCATCAAGTATATTTTGTTTTCGTCACTGGCATATGATTTTTGCAGTATATGAAGTAACAGTAGACAAGAAATGGTAGGGAACACTGAAAAACATAATGACCACAAAAATTATTTAATTAATATTTAAGTTAATATTATTTTGAAAGTCAGTTCTTTAAAAAAGGAAATTGTATTCAGTAAACCAGAAGATCCTGTAAATCAGTTTTGCTCAAAATCAATAATAGGGTCATACTGTTTTAGGAGTTCAGAAGCTACTCCTAATCTGATTGTGACAGATTAGCTAATTCATAATTTATGATTACTACAGAGACAATTTACCATACTACCTGTTTTGCAATTGATCAAACTGAACGTTGTACTCACATATCCCTAAAATTAGTAAATTCAATAATGCCTCCAGTTGAAAATTCACCTAAGTACGGAGAAAGTGTAAATTTATTACATGCAAAATATGTAACCTTACATACCAGCATATAAATGACGATCAGACAGCAGGCAGTTCTTCCCAGCCCGAGCATAAAATGCATCAACAACTATATCCAACAGTTGCTGGTACTCAATGCAGCCAGACAGAGCCTCGAGGATGAAAGCCTCTTCTAAAACACTGTAGCCCTGAAACCAAAAGCAAAAAGATAATCATATTGTTTACAGTGGTTAGTATAGTGCAGGTAAATAAAAGTACATTATTTACTTTTTAAAATATTGATCTTTAAAATATCTTTTTGTATATATAAAAAATATTTAATATTTAATACAAATGAATGAGTGGATGGATGGTTAGAAATACTGAGTAAAATTCTGGGGGTGAAAACATCTTGGTAATTAGCGAGACCAGAGAAGAATAGCCAACTTAGTCAATCTAACAGAAAGGCCACAAATACACAACTGACAGTTCTTTATAATAGTAGTGTGCAGAAGAGCATCTCTGAGCACATAGTTCATTGGACTTTAAAGTGGATAAGCTTTAACAGCAGAAGATCATACTTGTTTGTTCTTATAAACAGAAAGCTGAGGCTAAAGTAGCATTTAATCATCTAAACTACTTTGGATGAATAATGACAGGAAAAAATGTCTCCTGGTCTGATGAATTTCAATTTGTGTTGTGACATGTAGAGAGGGATGGCACGGTGGCGCAGTGGTAGCGCTGCTGCCTCGCGGTAAGGAGACCTGGGTTCGCTTTTCGGGTCCTGCCAGTGTGGAGTTTGCATGTTCTTCCCGAGTTTGCGTGGGTTTCCTCCGGGTACTCCGGTTTCCTCCCACAGTCCAAAGACATCCAGGTTAGGTGCATTGGCGATCCTAAATTGTCCCTAGTGTGTGTGGTTGGTGTGTGGGTGTGTGTGTGTGTCCTGCGGTGGGTTGGCGCCCTGCCCGGGATTGTTTCCTGCCTTGCGCCCTGTGTTGGCTAGGATTGGCTTCAGCAGACCCCCGTGACCCTGTGTTCGGATTCAGCGGGTTGGAAAATGGATGGATGGATGGATGGACATGTAGAGATTAGGTTGTAAAGAGCATGTATCCACAAACTTGTTGTGACTTTTCCTAACAGTAAAGCTCTTAATGATAGTGTGATGATAAAGGGAATGTTTTCTTGTCACACATTACACTTCTTAATACTAGATGAGAACAACTTTAAGGTGCTAGCATACATTGTTGCTGAGATTGTGCACCCCCCACGGTCTACCCTTTTTTATAAAGGGATAGTGCAAAGTGTCAAAAAGCACAAATCATCTCAGGTTGGTTCTACAAACATGAGTGTCACTTCAGTTTACTTGAATGGCCTGCACAATTCCCACTTTGTAGTCTAATAAATTAGACATGGAAGGAGAGGAGCAGGAAGTTCACAGCATGACTATCTTGGTAAAAAGACAGCAGGAACTGCATGATGCTTTTGAATAAGCAGGACAGAAATCACAATGGAATGTTTCCAGCATCTTGTTAAATCCATGCCTTTGAAAATTCCTAATAAATAAATGTACCTAATGAAGTAGCCACAAAGTGTATTACATCAGTTATTTAGATGTTTCCAAGTATATCATCTAGGCCTTAGTTAAAAGGCTCCAGTATGCCTCCTTTAACAACATGACTGGGCAGTTTATTCCAGACATATTTGTTTGTAATGGTGAGCCTCTCCTAATTTTTCCCTAAGGTACTCAGTTAGATGAGTATGGATTAATAAAATTTTTCAACACCTTTGGGTGTCAACTAAGCTTTGGATAGATAGCCCTTCACCAAACTGCCATGTTGATGGTACATTTTTTGAGTTCTTCCCATAGCACACTAGGTTAATGGAGTCAATGTACTGTTAGGTTAGTGGAAACAATGGACAGGGAAAATGGGATGGAAGAGACTCTTGTTGTGAAGAGTCTTCTAATTTATCATTGACTGAAACATGATTTGATGTGGGACAGAGATAAGGCTTATTGGTCTATATCTACTAGGACATGTTGTGTCCACCTTCTTGTGGACAGCAGTCATGACTACAACTAATTACACTTTTTCTACTCATCAGGTCCCTTCATGTGATGTTGGAGCAGATTTCCTAATGATTCATAAATTCCTTCTAGAAATATGAATAAAAAAATGTAAGACCCAGAGGTTAAAATGATTGTTAGCTTTGATTTAGCAGATTGCCTTTAAGCAAAAATAAAATCATTGTCATATATACAGAGGATTTGTTAATCTTCTAGGCATCAAGTGTTCTAAGGAACATTTGGCTGTTGTGTTTTATAATCTTTGAACATGGATTCCATTAATAATAGTAATAACGATAAATACACGTCTTCACCATATACAGTAAACTATAGGAATATAAACTATAGCAAAATTGTAATTTTTATAAATATATTGCTTACTTTCAGTCCCTTTAAGGCATCTTCAATAAAGTTTTCAGGACAATGACTATCTGGATCAAATCTGTCAAGCAGGTGAACTACTTCTTTCACAAGTTTCCCGTAGTTTGTCATCTTGATGAAACAAGAAAAAAGTAAAACAAAGGAATGGTTACAATTTTTTTCTGTCACAGTTATTTATTGATTCAACAGACATACTAAGCAATCCCAAAGAACAAAAAAAAGCATTCTGCTTTGTACTTTTCAGGTGCTTTTACATATTGTCAATGGCTGCCCTGCCCAGTGCACATGTCACAAGAGGAAATAGATTAACCCAGATAATAAGACAGAGGCACCAAGTCAAAGAAAATGGTTTACAAGAAGCCCTGACTCACTTAATATCAAATACCATATTGAATAATCTGGGTAATCAAGAAAAATCTAGGATTGCAGGGTAATTGCTGAGGGCCTTTGGAGATGTCCATTGTTTAGTGGCATCAGTGAAGGTAGTTGTCATTGGATGATCCCTTTATCATTCCCCATATTTGCTTCAAGAATGGAAATAAAGTGTTTACCAGGTGGAGATGAACTGGCAAGTCCATTCAAAAAGTAGGAATATTGTAGGCTGCTCAGGATGTTGAAAGCAATTTTCATGGAGGAGAAAACCTGAGTCATATTTTGGACAACAGTGTATATGTCAAACCATACAATAATATTAAAGAGATACTGTCTGCAAGCAAAAATTAAATTATGAGAATTGAGTTACCTGGTTGGATTAAGATTATCATAAGTGAGCAAAGCAGGGAAGAAGAAGATTTGAATGTAAAAACGTATGCATGCCAACCCACAAACATGAGAGTGAGTGGAAAGAATTGGCTGTTTTGTGTATTACTCTTCTTGCTTAGCTAACCCCCTAACTTCTTAAAGGCTAAGAAGTAAAAATCTCCATCATTTGCATGTTATGGTCTGGAACTTTTTTGCTATGGGTTTGGAGAAGTGATAAGGGATGTCCTCTGTCCCAAAATTAAAAATCCAGTAATATTTTACAATTTAGTTGACATTGTTTTGTGGTTTTAAGCACAGCAAAGACCTTCCAGTAAATTCAGAAGACTTATTTTGTCAACTCCGATGTACTGCCACATCCCTTGATATTAGGTTTTCAGTTGGTGACAGGTGAAAACTTCACAATACAGGGAGATGATGCCTGGATAGGATATGTTATGCTTACAGGCCCCCAACAATCAAAAAGAGGTTTGAAATCTTCAAAAAGAGGCCTTAAGCATAACACTCAAAACGACCAAATGCTTCAAATAGGCCTAAGTCTGAATATTTTACAAGATCAGCAGTGTTCACTTAAAAGAAGAGGAAAACCATTAAAACACAAAAAAAACAACAACAAACAAAAAAAAAACAATACACAGAAAGATTAATACTCTGATATAATAGGGGTCTATGGTGACCAACGCTGGACAACATAAAACAATATCAAAAAGTAGCTGAAAAAAATCTTACACTATTCAAGTTGTATAATCCGTATGTCACATCATCCAGTAGTATGCTCACCATGCTCCAGACACATGTATTTTTTACTAAAATATTGTTAAATAAATCACTTCTAGGAAATGCTCTTGTAACCTAAAATGGAATGTGTTTAGACACACTCAAGTATTTGAATTAAAGACCCAACTCCCTGCCTTATTCATTGGTCAGGAGTAGTAAGGAGCGAACCTGGCTTAATTCATATGGCTTTGAGTTTGTCAGCATCGAAGTGTTTGGGAACTTTGTTGAAATGGGAGAAATAAATTGAAGTCAACGGGAAGGAGAAACTGAAGTAAATATGAGTGGACTATAATGGTGCAACACTGTTTCAATTGTTCCTGAGGGCTAGAGATGAATTGTTATGGCCAAATAGTGACCTGTGCTGTGAGACAGACAAACTAACCACAGCACCACTGTGCCTCCCCAAGATTAAGTTAAAAGAATTACCAGAAAAGTAAAACTTCTTGCAGGCAGTGGCAAAAGGAGCAGGATTCATGAATTCACTAAGATGTAGCCCTAAAAGATTTCATACCAGGTACTCATCACTCTTGAAGATAAAAGTACAGTTTGTTTTTCCCGATGTGTTACTTCACTCACTGCAGCTGCTACCAAATAAGCACAACACTAAAGCACATGGATTCTTTACTCCTTTCTGTTTGCATCAACTGCACAGCACTCTGAGTAGTACTATTAAAAGGGCAGATACATGCATTACACACAGGACACATACAAGTCCATACAGAAAAGGCAATACCTTTAGGACACAAACATACTGACACAAAACAGGAGATTAAAAATTTGGGCAGGTAATATGGAGTATGCTTTTAAATAGCTTTTACAGAAGCTGCAGTATCAGGAGGTCCTGTCCCCTTGGGCTTAAAATATAGACTTAAAAAATGAAAACTAACTTGCTATTAATTAACAACCATAAAGTTATTTAAAGAGAAAGAGCACACACTTAATGAAAGACAAAATATCAAATACAAGAATTTTTATATAGAAAAACCTCTCGATGTAATCAACAAAAAATAAAAATATAAAGAAACTAAATTAAATAACACTGACATTAGGGATGGCACTCTGGTAAGACCATGACAAGAAACTGGCCAGAGTAATATCACCAAGAGCAACACTACAGACTGGCTAAGGAAGGGAAATTCTACAGCCACCTGGGGACATTAATCATTGTTCTTATGGTGCTAACTTAGGAGGGTTTGAAAAATTAAGGTTATGAGCTCAAGAGAGGTCAGTTTTTTCTTTGCCAGTTGGACTAGAGACAGAAAGCAAGGGTTTGGGCCTTTACTTGAAGAAAGCCTGACTGTCCATGGGCAGTTTTGTGTGTTTACACCATTCTGTGTCAGTGGAAGGACTGTGGGCATACTAGGTTCAAAGAGCATCATACTTCTTTGTGGAGATGCTTTGTTCGCAGGTGGAAATAAATTTATAGAGACAGATTTTAATGGACAATTCCCAGAAAGATAGGAAGGTGGCCAAGCAAGAGGGTTGAAACTGAAGAGAGTTGGGAAGCAGACAGTGTTTGTGAAGGAAAATCAGGGCAGCTGTTTCTTTAGAATGAAAAGAATACCATTAAAAATGAAACATGTTTCTGTTTACTGTTTGTGCCATCACTTATAACACTTCTCTAATTGTATATATTAAAATGGCATTGCTTTTATAATTTCTGCAATTTGGATTGTCTTATTCCAGGGCAGGAATGCACAAAGAGAGGCTACATATTACAACATGAATGAGGTGGGACAAAATAAGTCTCAGATACCACCACCTCATGGATAAAATCTATCAATCTGTATCGTGACCTGCTTACCTATTCAGGGTAGCTGGGATCCAGAGTCTATCCCAGCAGCACAGATCAGAAGGCAGGAAAAATATTGAATAGGGTGACACCATCATTGTGTACACTTGTGCTCTTATCTCAGTTTAAATCACCAGCTTGACAGGTAGTTAATGATGATGGGGAGAGCACAGTCATTATTATGCCCCACGAACCATAAACATATAAATTAAATGTAGGTTTCTGAAATAAACTAAACATTCTAATATAATCACAAATCCAATAAATCTGAAGTATAATGATTATCATCAAACATTTACCCATGATTCCTGTTTACTCTACTCTCTTCAACATATGCAAAGAACACAATATCAACATTGAGTTAATGCATGATGTCAAAGAGCTTATTCAGTGAGACACCACATCTGGAGATCTTTTTAGCATAACACAAACAAATGTGAACAGTGTAATCATTTAAATAACAGATGGTGATGTACAAAAGTGGACAATATTTTTGTGGAGATTTAAAGTAACTTTTAATGTAAGCCAATTTGATAGATAGATAGATAGATAGATAGATAGATAGATAGATAGATAGATAGATAGATAGATAGATCAGAAACAAAAAAAGAAAAAAGTTAGAAATACAAATGCTTATACTTTGAATTAAATCAGCCTTTAGGAATGCATGCAAAGTTTAGAGATGAAGTCTTTTGCTGTGTTGATCATTTCATTTTATTTTTGTGTGTATTCTACGGTATGCCAGTTTGAGTGTTATTAGTAGTATTATTATTATTATTGGAGTTGCTATTATTGGATTACTACCTATGTTGTACACTGTAATCTTTGCCCATTCAATGTCAGTACCTATGGTTGCTTTCCAAAAACTTTGGCATAGAGAGCAAACACTGAATGCCTCAGCAAGCAAATGTTAACTTTTTGCCCAGGTAATTTTTTTTCAGACTACATGTCTGCAAAGAATAAACATGAACATTTAAAAATAACAGTATCAAAACAGCATAAATCTCCTGAAATGCGTAATACAGACTTATGTGGAAGGATTAATGAAAATGATAAATAACTAGTGGTCAACTTTACATTGCAAAGTTCAATTTGTAAATTCATTGAAATTTACTGAATAACCCTACTCTGAAAATGAACCTGAATTGTGGCTTTTGACCTTTTGAAGAAGTAAGAATTTTCTATTTTAATTCTATAATATACTGTGTGCCTAGTGTGATCCTTCCATTACATTAGTCAAAGGAAACTGGTGAACTTAAAAGCACTTTTTAATTAGCACATAATCTGTTAAAATGAGCTGCCAACGACTTTATGATTTTTTAGAATTCTACCACTAATGAACTATAGCTGAGAAATATTTATCTGTACTGTATTTTATCATTTTGTTTTTTCAATATTATTGACTTCTATCGTAAATAACAAAAGATGGTTAACAATTATTAAATTGTACTGTTTGTATTATTTGTGAATGAACAGAAAAAATTAAAAGAATGAACTGAATGATTTAGATGAATAAAATAAAAAAGAACTTTTTTCATTTTTTGTATTAACTTTCAAGAGAGTTTGCATCAATGACCTGTGCTAGGTACTGGGAGCACCTATCCCCTACATTCAGACAATTTAAGTATAAATCACACTGTGGTTTTTGACAAAATCTCCTCCCATGCTGTTCAAGAAAAGTCTTACAGAATTTCTTGAATTTTTTTTCACATAAACATGCTTGTGTCCTGGAAGTGATCTATTCTAAACCCCAATGAAGTAATGGGATGATATGGTCTCTATGGTAGATAAAAAGTTTTACGTGAACCGTTTGGACTCATCAACTTGTTGACACGATATAAAATGTCATAAAAAATGGTTGTACTTTATTGTATGTTACAACATATTAGGACTTTAAAAAGGTATTTTGAACAAGAGGTGCACAGTTTACTCTTGCAATGTCCAGATGTGCAAACAGTGCACTTTAAATGTCTAATATACTATAGACTCATCTTTCATGTTACTGTCTAATACTAATAAAAAAAAGTATTTTCTTTTTGCAGAATAATGGCTTGTGTAATGTTTTACTTTGTTGATTTTTTTAATACTGTACCGGTTTGGACTACTTTTAATTAAGTGTGCGGCCTTACACATAATAATATACTCAGACCTATTTAGTTCACTTCAAGTGTCTGGAGCAAACCTCAAAAGCACCAAGAGCAAGGTGGGAAACAACCCTGGACAGATCAAGAGTTTATCATGTGGTCCACCCACTGAAACACACTCATATAGGACAATTCTGGACTCACAAATTAAACTAACTGGCACATTTTTGGGGTGTGACAGAAAGACGTGGGGAGAATATGCAAACTTCACATGGAAAATGACTGGTGTGCATGATCTGAACAGACAAAAGCCACTGCTCCATCATACCTAGCATTTTCTCATCATGTACTGTACATTTTTTGAAATGTTTTTGTTTCTGATTTACTTTAATCTTCTTCTTCTTTTGGTTACTCCTGTTAGGGGTTGCCACAGCGGATTATCCAAAATTGTTGTCCGCAATTGTTTTGCATTTGGCAAAATTTTACACCGGATGCTACTTCCTGACGTAACCCTCCCAATAACTTTACTAAAAAGATCATTAAGAAAACTGATCATTTTTGCTTTCAATGTTCACATTTGCAGTCATCTTTTGAAATAGACCAAGTATTTTCATCCATATTCCTAGTGAGCTTGTACATCTGAAGTAGAGAGCTAATGTAAGTATAGCAATCAGTCTTTATTTTAAACAATAAAAACAACACCAAATAATCACAAGATAAAAAGGAAGACTAAAAATGTTAATTTAAAGAGAATACAAATAGCAAAGAAATATTGTGGTAGGGAAAGTGGCTGCAAATATCCTAGCATCACATTATAATGCAAAAAAAGAAAAAAAATGCTATGCCTTACTATTTCAAATGTAAAACGGTTCATTACAAAATTATATTTAAACTGCAGAGAAATAAAAGTGGGTATTAGGATGCAGTCCAACCATTGCTACTGATACAGCCTACTAGACAGGGCTAAATGAATGAGCATTGCATCAATGGTGTGTAACCAGAATGTTAGTATTAGGAAAACCTAAGGATCTCATATTTAGCATGAATACAAAGTATTATGGAGTGCTGACATCTTAAACATGATGGACAGACATTCCATTCTGAGTCTGTTCATTTCTGTACCTCCGAGAATACTGTAGTAGGATAGGCCCCAGTTATCCATGACCCTTAACTGCACTAAGTCAGTTAGAGAATCAGTGAAATGATAGAAAGATGGGATGTAGTATTTTAAATACAGTCAATTTCTGTTAGAAATAGTTGAGCCTTCTGAGGAATGATATATAAATTACAATGTGTTTTGCTTAGAAAAAAATGTAAAGTGTTGTTTGTCATTCTGGTGCATTCAATTAAAGACGTTGCATAAACCATATTTTGAAAAGCTAGTGGTAACTCACTTTTTTGTCTTTTTGTAATGCAGTGCTGCATTCAAAATATTAGCTTTCCCTTCACAACTGAGGTCAAGAACATCCAAAATCTGCAATCAATGTATCAGTTTAAAATAACTGCACAGCATTGTACCGACCCACACTTTTATGTTTCCAGTAAAGCCAATTAACGTTTTGTTCATGTCCTATATAAATGTAACACTCTTTAAATATAATGTGTTTAAAGTTAATAACTCAACCCGAAAGACTGCTAGTAAAATTTTACGTGCTCTTTAGATTACCTTTAGATTACCTTCTGAGTCCCGTCGTCCTTGTTTTCCGTTCGCAGTCTCACCTTTAAAGAGTGCTTTTACATAAACGATTTCAGATGACTGTTCTTTCTGTTCACGGTCATTTTTTACTTGCCTATTAGTTCTTGGACGGTGTGTCTTCTTCGTAATGTTGAATTGCTATTATACTTTACTTTTAACGTGTGGTATTACTGCAGTCTTAATGCTAGTTTCAGAAAACCAAGGCCGGCGATTAATGTTTGGCCGTTGCTTAGCAACGAGGACCCATGGGGACCAAGCCCAGCCTGAGACTGCGGAGCTTCTTTTAGGTTTCAAGAAGAAAAGCCTTTATCACTGTGACAGAAAGCAAAATCTTAAAAGTACTGTATTCTGAACTTTTAATCCATCAACGATCTATCACATTTACATGAATACACATAATTAAACAAATGAGAAAACAGAATATTCACTGTCAGCAGGTTACACAGTACAGAGCTGTTTATTTCACCGTTGCATTATTAAAACGGGCACCTCAAACCCTCGGCGTCTTTTGCACCCAGTCGCCCAAGGTTCGCGGATGCTGTTAGAAAAAGCAAACAAGGGTGCAGTCCATCTAGAAATTAGTACATATCTAACACAAGCTAAAATCAGAACAGTACTTTATGTGTAAGCAATGCTCGGAGAAACTAATTTTAAAATTTAAAACATACTTCCTAAGACAGTTGATTAAAGCCTGCCCCTTGACTCCTTAAGATCATTATGAATGGCTAATTGTATATGTCAATCATTCAATTCACCAATCAAAATGTGGCCGAGCTTCTGATTGGCTATCTGTATCTGTCCGTCGTCTGTTTAGTTCAGCTTTTGTATGTGCGTGAGTGTGTGTGCGTAACGTCAAAGCAGCTGCTTCCTGTCAGAGTGCGCTGCGCAGGAGGAGAGGAGCAAGGGGAGGAGAAGAGGAGAGCCGTTTGTGTTGTCAGTTCTGGGGAGGGGGGGCTGTCCTCGGAGCTGCGTGAAAGATTCCTGTCTGCTTATCCTGCCTGCTGCAGCCAAGCAGGTCTATACGGAGGGTTGCTCTTCTCGCAGGTACACAGCCTAGTGGTTCCTCGGGGTTTTCTTAACCAGTGTCTGCGGATGAAGAAGCCGGACGCCCTGTAGTGTACTCAGTCGGGCTACACCGAACCAAAAGGGAATTGTGGCAACCAAGGCGAAGTAGCTCGCGGTTTGTCAGCTTTCAGAAGAATCCGGCGCTTCTCGCGATCGTTTTTGTTGGTTGTTGTTGCAATTCTTCTTGGTTTGGGAGGAAAGAAAACAAGAAGGAAACAGGGCAGCGGAGGACAGAGAAGGAAAACAGACGAGGGAGCTAAATGATGAACAGGTTCCGAAAGTGGCTGTATAAACCCAAGGTAAGTTTGACTTCTTTTCTTAGCTCTGCGTTTCCCACTGTGGTGGAATTTCATTATTGTGTTGCAATTATTTATGATGTCCTTTGACGCTTCAGATTTTTCTCCGTTGAACATTTCTGTTCAAAATACGACAGATTTCGTAAAGGTCAAGAAAGTGCGAGTATACCTTTTGCAAAGCGGTTGGTGGCCGTGAGTATCTCCGGTCCACTGATGACACGGCAATATGTGTGCATTTGAGCTGACAGTGGAGGTGTGCCACTGACTATACGGCGGTATGCAGACCACTGATGACACGGCATTAAGTACGTGAGTGGACTGGCAGACAGGTGTGTCCCTGGTGACTTAGTGGTTTGGATGCCACTGATTATATGGACTGGCAGGCACTGTTGCCACTGATGATGCGATGCTAAGTACATATATCAGTTTTATTATAAGATGGTTTGAGTGCTACTTGATGGCTCAGTGATAAGTACGTGTTTGGATAGCTAGGCATTTATTCCACTTAAGACAAGAGTCCATGTGCGCATGTAGCTGGGTAGGTAGGAAGGTATGCCAACGATGACACCACTTCTAGCGTGTTGTGGGAATTGGAAGCTTTGAATGCGGCGTTAATTAAACACATGGACATGGCAGGCAAGGGAGATATCAATGCCATGGCGGTATTCATGCATATTCACTGCCCGGTTGGCATACCTCTGACAACAGATAACTGGCAGCTGGCTTAGACAAATTCTGATTACGTTCGTTTGCCGTGCTTGGAGTGGTAGGCAGGTGTGCCAGTGATAACACATGGCTTGTGTGTTGACGGGCGGGCAAGTGTTTCACTGATAAGATCCATCTGTCAACAGGAGATCGCACGTGCTGTATGTCTAAAAGAATCCGTACATGTTATGATGACTCTGACGACGAGTACTGCTAACCCAGAAGTGTCACTGATGTCGCGTAATGGGTGTGGGTGTGCGGGCAGGCAGGCCGGTTTTCCTCGGATGCCACGTGTTTTGCAGCGTGCATGTGTGTGGAATGGGTATTTCTGTTTTCTGTTGATTGCTGGTGGCATTTTTACATTGCTACCGCACATCGCGTTGCCTTGTGTGTATCAATCGTCGAGTAGGAGCTAAGAGATGCCACGAATGTATGAGAGGTGTAAGTTTGTGTTACAGCTGCAAGGAGAACTGGTGATACATTAATAAAGCGCATCCCTCCATCAACCCCTTTCCGACTTTCAGGAAATTCCGTTTCGGACGGCATAACCAACTGCTCAAGGAGCCTTGGTGCAAATTCAAGAGCGCATATCTTAAAGGGAGACTTTTTCTTATTATGAAACTGATTAGTTTGTGCTGACCAAGCACTAGAAGCGTCCGTATGTTTGCCTTTTTATGAATGAAAGGTTCTATAGCAGGATATACTGTATTCACTACTGTGGAAAAGTATGCAAAGAAGGTGGTTGGTAATATACTTTAAAAGTGTTCACTTTATAAAAAAAAAAAACACCCTGATCAAAAATAATTAACCGAGGGTTGGGCTGATGATTGCTAGCTATTTAAAGATATAGGAACATTGGCACTGAATGTATGTTTAAACAAATACTAGCAAATGTAAGCTATGTGTATTATTTAGTGCAATTTCGTTGGGATTGAATTAATGTTGCTGTTCTGAGGAGACATGCATGTAAGAAATTCTTTGTACTGTGTGTTTTTCTGTCAATAAACTTGCTTCTTAATGTGAGCTTGATCCACCCCAAAGAAGAGGTGCCAGTGGAAATGGAGATCAGATTTCTAAAATGAGCTGTGTGCAAGTGGTAACCTGCATTTGTGTTTCTTCGATTTCCTAATGTGCTGTTGGTTCATTTTCTGTCTTTTTTCTTTTTTTTAATATAACTTAATTTGTGAAAGCTTTTTTCATTTTTCTGGATATTGGGAAATTGAGCGTGCTTCATGAATTAGTTGGATAGTGATACACTTTTCAAACCTGAATCAGAGTATTTCTCTAAAGAGGCGTTTATACTAGGGGGCTCCGCCCCCTGCTTGCTTCGCTCGCCAACCCCTGGTGTTGGGAAATTACAAAGAGCGTGATGTATGAATGAGATATAGCATAGTGTGAAGGTGTAGATGACGCAGATAGGAAGCAAACAATAAAGTGTTTGGCACAGTGTAAAGGTTTATTGGAAAAAGGCATGGAGCATTTATGACCTTAACTTTAACGTCAGATGAACGTCGAAGTTGTGAGAAGGCCACATAAAGTTGTCCATGTACAAAAACGGGCTCAGATAGGTAGATGCCAACCTTGTGCATGGTTTGTCCTTGTGATTTGTTGATGGTCATGGCAAAGGCAGGTTTAATGGGGAATTGTTTCCGTTTAAGTGTAAAAGGTAATTCCAGGTCAGAACTTGTAAGGTCAATTTTAGGAATTAGAACAGTATTGTTAGCATGTGATCCTGTAAGAACTGCTGCTTGAATAACATTGTGTGTTATGGTGTAGATGACTAAACGTGTACCATTGCATAAACCCTGTTTAGTGTTAAGGTTTCTTAATAGCATGAGTATTGTTCCGTTTTTAAGGCTAAGACTGTGTTGTGGTAATCCGGCTGGGTTAATAGTGTTCAAATATGCTAAGGGGAAATTAAGATGGTCATTGTCGTCATCAGAGCCAACTTTGTCAGAGCTTAGAAAGAGGTGTGACTCTCCAGGAAGTAATGAAATGACCTGGTTATTAATGTGATCAACAGTAATATTTTTTGGACATAATATACTTCGTTGTGTTAAAAGGGGCATTTGGTCTAATGAGACCGCTGTTCCAAATATCTCTGTAAGTAAGTCGTCGCAGATGAAGGGTTGAGGAATTGTAATAATATCTGGGTGAAGTCCATCTGTATTGGTGAGTGTACAATGTTGTAGTTGTAATAACCAATTGTTATATTCGGGATCTGGAAATCGCATGTTTTGTACCAAGTGTATCTTTAGAAAGCAATGCCAATTGTTCGCGTAACATTTTTTGTTCCGCGGTTTTAGAAGCGCGCCGAGGTGAATTTTTTTTTTTTGATGCGGGTTCGTGTTTGTGGTCCCATTACTCGAGCCGTCTAGTTTTGTATCCGTGATTGTGAATTGATGACTTGTTCGATCTTTATCGTTAGGAATATGGATAAGTAATAAGTAGGATCGAACTCACTGTTAATATGCGGACTGTTCATTTCTTCGTATTATCACCAATCGGGTCTCGCGCCTGTATATGTATTGTAGTTCGGTGTCGTGTTGTTTATATGACGTCGTTGCGTATTTTAAGGTGGACTGAATAATAGCTGAGTGCATGGCATGTGGAGCAATAGGTAAGCACTGTCTAAAATCTCCTCCTAATAAAAGTACCTTTCCTCCAAAGGGAATATTATTATTCATCAGAATATTATTATTCATCAACGCAATGCCAATTGTCCGCGTATTTTAAGGTGGACTGAACAATAGCTGAGCGCATTGTAAGTGGAGTAATAGTTAAGCACTGTCTAAAATCTCCTCCTAATAAAAGTACCTTTCCCGCAAAGGGAATATTATTATTCATCAACGTTTGTAGAAGTTTATCAATGGTGTTGAGTAAGTGACTGGATGCCATTGTACATTCATCTATAATTAATAGTGTGGCAAGACGGATGTCACGTGCATTGTTACTGTGCATTGTCATAGTGGATACCGATGTTTCTGTGATTGGGACCGGTATTTGGAATAAGGAGTGACATGTGTTTTTGGAGCCGAGACATTTTTTCTTCCGCGGTTTCAGAAGCGCTTTGTAGGTGCCGACGTGATTTGTGCATATTTGCGTTCTTGATGTGTTTCAGGGTGCACTGTTCCAATGCGATGTAATATTTGTCCACATACGCGAAAGCAGTATGGGTCATTGCCTTTTGGTGACCTGATATTTACTCCGGTAGATGCAAAATCCAATGAACTATTGTAGGATGTAATGCAGTTCATAAAGTTTTTACTTTCAGGTACTTCGTTAGTTAGAAGCTTCTGTAGATATGCAGGATGTGAATGTAAAGGAGGCAGTGTAATTTGACTTTTTTGACAACAACGTGTAAATTCATTACTTGTATTGCCATTTGTTTCTTCAGGGAAGTTAAGTGAATGACAATGATTGCAAATGACATTCATTAATCCCAATGAATTTTCATGAAAAGTGGACTTATTATTGAACGCGCTGTCGGCTAACTGGCGCAATCGTTAGTGTGGTCATGGGTCTGAATCGTCCTTTTTGTGTACGTTTCGCGTGCTATGTCCGTAGTCTGTCCTGTTTTGTGTCCAATGGGCTTTGTGTGGCGCTTTTGGCTTGTTTTTTTTTGTGTGCTGGGGGCTTGTTGCCTGAGTTTTTATTTCTGTTAGTGGAGGGGGTGTTTGTGTGTCGTGGGGCTGAATCGTCCTTTTTTGTGTGCGAACCGTTTCGTGTGCTATGTGTGCCTGCGTGTGACTCCTTTGTTTTTGGTGTCCTAGGGGCGCGTGGCCTCATTTCTTATTTCAGTCACTGGAGGGGGGCTTTGGGTGTCGTGGGTCTCAATCCTCTTCTTTGTGTGTGTCCCGTTTCGTGTGCAATGGCTTCGTGCGTTTACGTTGCATTCCATCCGGCCGGTTTCCGTTGCTTGGGGGGGGGGGGGCTGGGTTTGTGGGGCGCCTGCGCAGTACATCTTTTGTGGCCACGGCCCATGGCCGGATGTCCCTGCGTCCATCCGGTTTAGCATTCTCAGTTAGTAATATGGATATTCTACCTGTCTTACATTGAAGTTGGTTGGTTTTTGTTGTGAAAATTTCTGGGAATTTAAAACTTTGTTCCTCTTTAGCTTTTGTTTGACTTTTTAATTATGCAAGCCATACTCTGTTTCACATGTTGAAGTTTTGAATCACCTTTTCTGTGCCTTATAAAAATTATAAAAGAAATAGTTTTATCTGTGAAATGGGCATACATTCTAGGATTTTGCATTGTGTTGTACTGAAAAACGTTGGGGCTGTAAGTAGTATTTTAAGTGATGAAAATAGTGGGTACAGAAAATAATAACCCCATTTGAAAGTATTCACACTTTATTGCTTTACAGCCTAAAATGCAAGCACACAAAATATTTTTTCAGCTTTATTTATTCAAGTTAACAAATAACATCCAAGTCAAAGATATAATAGCTACAGTTTAGAAAAATAATAATTATCAATCTCAGTGATTCTTGTTTTTATTTAAAGGATCACCCTCCTCTCAAGCAATACTTGTAAACTCAATAAGGTTTAAGTGATCTCATTTTCCATTGCACACCAAAGCAATTGGCTTCCACCTGTGGTCAGTTGTAATTATTGTGATGAGTTTGGTATAAAACCAGCTATTCCTGGAGCATTTCAGTACTTGGTAGTCCAAATGAAAGCAAACCATTGACTATGCATGGTAACGCACTTTCAAAAGATCTCAGAGATAAAGTTGTGGACAGGCACACATCGGGAGACAGATACAAAAAGATTTCAAAAGCTTTTTTAATCCCTCGGAGCATAGTAAAGTCCATAATTAAGAAGTGGAAAGTGTTTGTTACTACTAGGAGACCCTCTCTGGATCAGGCTCTCCTTCCAAACTCGATGGAAGAGCGATGAGGAAACTGCACAGAGAGGTGAACAAGAGGCCAATGTCAACATTGAAGGAGTTACAGGAATTTATGGCAAAGAGTGGTCATTGTGTAAATGTGACAAGAATATCACAACTGCTCTGCAAATGTGGTTTATACAGGAGGGTTGCAAGAAAAAAGCCACTCCTCAAGAAAGGCTGCATTAAGTTTTATTTAAGCTTTGCAGAAACACATCTACAAGATTATGAGGCCAAGTGGAAAAAGGTGTTATGGTCAGATGAGACCAAAATCGAACTATTAGGCCTTAACACCAAATGTTACACCTGGTAGAAAGCCAATAAAGCTCACCATTTAAAACACACCATACCTAGAATAAAGCATGGGGGTAATAGCATCCTGTTGTGGGGGTGTTTCTCTACAGCAGGGGCTGGGGCACTTGTCAGAGTAGAAGAAAAAAATGGATGGGATAAAATACCGTTAAATTCTTGAAGAAAACATGCTGCCATCTGTCAGAAAGTTAAAGATGGGAAGAAAGTTCACCTTTCTATATGACAATGACCTGAAGCACACCGCAAAACTGATTACACACTGGCTGAAGGAGAAAAAAAGTGAATGTCCTTCTGTGGTCCAGTCAGAGCCCAGACTTGAAACTCTGTGGAATAATTTGAATTCTGCAGTCTTCAAACAAGCACCTTATAGTTTGACTAGGTTTGAACAGTTCTATAAATACAAGTGTGCAAAATTGGTACAGAAGTATCCTAGCAGACTGAAGGCTGTAATTGAAGCAAAAGGTGGTGACACAAAGTATTGACACAAGGGAGATGATCCTTTATCAATTCAAACTTTTATCAGTTTTTTTTTATTTATTATTATTTTTCTAAACAGTTTCTTATATATCTTTGACTTGGATGTTATAGGTTACACTGAGTAAATAAAGCTAAAAATATTTTTTTTAAATGTGTTTTCATTTTAGGATGTAAAGCAACAAAACTGTGAAAATTTTCAAAGGGGCTGATTCTTTTCTATACTCTCTGTACAATTAAATGCTTGGTTTGTGTTGTTTTAAATGGATTCGTCTTTTTATTTGCCTTCTTTCTATTTACTATTTTGGTTGAATTGTATTCTTAATGTGATTTAGGGTTTGAAAGTGGAAGGATGTTTTCGGGTGTGAAATGTAAATGCTTTGTGAGAAAGTATTACCTAAAGACAAATTTGAAATAACCATGCTTCATTATTTCACATTAAAGAACTATGTTGTGTTTTTTTTCCTTCTTGCAGAGTTCCTTAAATATAAAATAACAGCAGCTTTCCTTAAAGGGAAATGAATTACTGGTACTCAATTTTGTTTGATTAAGTATTGTACAGGAGTGTTTGCTATACATTAAAAGTGGAGTGGTCTTGTCCAAAATTCTTACTTTGTCGAAGTGCAATATGTAATGAGTATCCTCTTTATAATTTACATCACTTTTCTTACTCCATAAGACATGTGAACACTTAACAGGAACATTTTGTTTTAAAAGCTGTGCACTATGTTTTGACATCCTGTGGTTGAAAACGTTTAACCACAGTATTAATAGGCTGTTTAGTCTTAATTGTGTATAATGGGAGTACACACACTCAAACCTAGTAAAGTTGTAGTCTCCCTGTAGGAAAACCCAAGCCAACTTGTGGAGAATGGGCAAATTCCGCAGAGGTGACAACATGGAATGGCATTTGAACCCAATATGCAGACTTGGAAACATTATGAAGAATGAATATTTTCTTTGTACACATTTTGCAACCAAAGACTATGAGATTAACTTGCATATTATGAAAACATTAGCATGAAAGGGAAGTAACCACATATAATACACTTTTTCAGTAATTATTTAAGGAGCATTTTATGTGAAGAACAGCTTTAACTGTGTATTAAATCAGTTCTAATTCAAGAGTTTCTTAGATGCTTCAGTTAGTAGCTAGCCTAAAGGACTAAATAATCAGAATTTCAGGGTCTTTGCATGGGGAGTTAGGTTTTTAATCTTGATAAAACGGTTGAAACAAAATTGCATAGGAAATTCTTTTATGTGGACGTTCATACAAAGTATTTCAAACAGGTCTTCTGTGAATTAATAGGTGAGGTGGTGATTGCCACTAATGCATTGGTTGGGATTAGGACATTTTTTTTTTTTTTTTTGGAGAGTTAAATTTCCTTATAGCTGAAAGTATCCCAAAAGGCTTATTTTTACTATAATTAAAATAACTGTACAACCACCACAAAGCTTCCAAGTTAACAAAAACAGAAACCTTTTAGCTTCAAAAACATACTTTATTATAATTATTATTAGCAAAGCTAATTGTTCATAACCAATTGAATAGTCTAGCACTGTCTTGGGTAAACTGAATAATTTTTCATTTTATTTGTGTTTAGACCTTTTATGCCACCGTCTATAGTAACTGTGACAGCAGATACAAAATTGCACTGTAGTGAGTTATTACCAAGAAGAATGTAATGGAGCTACACGTGCAAAACTTGTGTAAACGGATTGCTTCTTTTGCTATATAATAATAAGCCTATGCAGTTGGCATTTTGAGTCCAAAAGCTTCATTAAAAAAGTTATTTCTTATTTGAAGATGATTTATTTATTTTAAATAGGTTTGTATTATCACCGTGTTCTTCTGTTGGTACCTGGAACCCCTCGACCGATTTAGATATTTAATTTGCATTGGACAGAGAGAAGGGTGCAGTATTTTTGTTTCAGAGCAAAATACATTAAAATACATTGCAAATATTTTAATTAAATTCATAAGACTATCTATTTCACACTTATCATGTAATGATTTAATCCTTTCCGAGAATTCAGAACTAACTGATCATTTTTACTTTGGCTTCTTATTCATCAGCTCAAACATTGGTGGGTTGACTTTTGTTATGATGATATGTACTTCATTGACATTTAAAGATAACATTGAATTTATTAAGACACTTCTGATTTGTGACAGGTTTCACTAGAAACACAGTCTGTAATTTCCTGTATATATTCTAGTGCTGGGCAGTATACCGGTTCATACCAAAAACCGTTTTTTATTTTTGTTATGATATGGATTTTTCTTATACCGCAACACCGGTTTAAATTGCCTAAACGACGTTCGGAACATGGCGCAGTGGGAAACTGTTCAAGGGGGGACCTTTTTCACTGCTACACCGCTAGTCACAGAGGTGTTGCGCGGGGGCTCTTTTTCACAGCTACACCGCTAAATAGGCATGCAACGGAGTACATGCGGTAGTGTAGATATTGCGTGGTGAAAATTGACAGAGAACATTCCGAAACTGAAGCTGTAGCTGACGATAAAGTTGAACATGATGACACAGAAGAACTTTTGCCGAAAAAAGGAGTCACGTCTGTTGCCTGGAGATACTTTGGCTGTAAAAGGTCGGATGTGGACCATTATGTTCAAATGTGTAAATACTGTTTCTATACTACTGGATAATACTGCAAGCCAAGTTGTACTTGTTTTATTTTTTTTTTGGTGTGGCAAAGGTCGTAGTTTTGGAATTTCACTGAAATTTTTTTTTATTTTCAAGTATTTTGGGGTTGTTTGTAAATTTAGCAGGAGCTGGGAACAAAACTGCACCCACTGCAATGACCATATTAAATCTACTATTCTTGATCAAGCCAGAGCTTGGAATTATGATGTCTTCAATATTAGTTCAGTGCATGAAATACTGTTTAGAATGCATTATTGTTTGGAGTGATATACAACATTTCAATAACATAAAATTTCTATGTCTAAAAATTTGGGAAGTGAGATACTGAATAGCATTTACTTTCTTTTGTATCTATTTGTATTTGATTATTGTATTGAGTTTCATGTAGCTTTAATAGCACTACTACTACTCCTCTCCAATTAATCCAAACTTCTGCATTTAAGATTATAAAATGTATTTTACTTTATTGGATGCAGTCACATGTAACTTTAAATTTCAAAGTTTTCTTTTGTAAAATACTGTCTTTGGTAAATGTGTAATTTGTATACCTGGAAAAGGTCCCTTACGAAATGTGCAGGATACTCAAAGTAGTTACAAAAGAGGGGACCATTCTTGCCAGTCAACATAAACGATGGATGTCTTTTCTTTCCAGTCATTAGTTCCAATGTATTTATACAAATACAGTACTATGAGCAAGGCAGAGCTAAACTCTGGGCCAGAGAGGCTTACTGTGACATGAGTCCATATGAACAACTATGCAGCTGTAATGGCATTGTGGCCACCAGTTAAGAGTACCAGCCATAAAGGAACTGGTACTTTTAGTCTCAATTTGGCCCCCACAGTCGATAGCTAATTCTTACCTGTGCCAGGTGAACCAGTGAAGTTTTTTTTCTTACCAGTCACCAATGGACTTTTACTCATTGTGATTCTTTCCACAGCTGCAGGCCTTAATATCCCTTGGATGCCTTATCTTTACACACTGGCAAGTAGAAGGTCTTTATGCTCTCCAGCATCAGTGCTATTCATGTGTCTGCACTATTGGGCCCTTAAGGCCAATGCAGGCCTTTTCTGTATATCGATCCACACACTTGTCTGCAGATAAATGGCCTCATTTTGACATCTATCTGAATGTCCACACTCATCCAAAGTGCTGTCTATTTACCTGAGAACTGGACTTGTCAGCATTAACAACACTTGTGCTGCAAAAGGTATACTCAAACAAACATCAACATTTTAGATGAAAGGCTGTACAAGGAAGTTCACAGTTGTTTTTTTTTTCCTTTCATATATAGATTTTAAAGATAGTCACACAACAGATTTTATGGAGGGAAACAAAGTAGAGATGTGGCAGAGACAAATCCAAATCAAGAAGCAAATGGACAGTTTGCTTGCACAATTATGTGGTAAACACAGGCTAAAAACATACTAAGGAAGAACAACCTTCACCTTTCCTCACATGTAGATGTGCCCATTTCATATTATTTGCAGGTTTGTAGGTGGGAGCTGTCTAATCTGTCCTGTGCCAGTATAATTCACTGTGGCAGCTCCCTTCAAGCTTGGCCACCCATTATAAATATGTATTTTGATGTGGGACACCTCTTATTCCTCCCATGGTGGTGAGATCTCACATAGCCACCTGAAATACTAATGAACAAACACAATATAGTCCACTGTTAAGCTGTAATTCTATGCCTTAAAATCTATGGGGTCTCTACTTGCCTGAAAGTTAAGCTTTTGTCCCAAAATGTCTGGACCATTTGAGCAGGTTTGAACTGATGGCACTACCTTTAAACCCCAATGTGATGTTACTGTCTAAAGGCTATGTCACATTAGATGACTCTACCAGTGATTTTCAGTTGTAGCCTTCATTTACATAATCTTAGAGAGAGGAGGCAGTTGGTGGCTTGCTTCTTATGAAGATTAGTCATAGGGGAGGGCTCTCTGTGCATGAGAGCGGATAACCAATGAATTGTCATTTGGAAGTTCAATGCTTGGAATTTGGTGAAGACGAATAAGGAACATACCGTGTTTTGAACCTCACAAATGGAAGAGAGACTTGTTTTTTATGGGTGTACCTGTTAATTCGTTTAACTATTCATATAGTGCCAGTTCCATCAAGCAACATGCTATATTGGCTGTCCCAAAAAGTGGTGGGCATAACTGTGCCGAAAGTTTGGAACTCGGTAAATATGACATGGGCAATGATGTTGTTTTTTTTTTTTTTTTTTTTTCCCTCAGTCATGTAAATTGACATGGTCCGGCACCAAGCTCAGCAATTGTGGTCTGATAATCTGACATACCCCATGACTAGAAGTTGCGTAGTATGACATTGGCTTTAGGCCAGCCATGTAATCATGAGGACAAGAATGGTCCTGTGGAGTGTCCTCTGACAGTGCCTTAAAATTAATGAATCTCCTCTCATTTAAATTTGCATCTGTTGTTTTAATTTTATAACTGTTGCTAGATCTGAAAGAACTGAGATTGCTTAATTTTAGTGTCTGTCTTTGCTTCACTACAGTGCCTTCTGAGAGTTTTTGTGCAATTCACCAAATGCAACTACAGAAATTATTATAGTTGCATCATTTTGGGCATCTCTGACGTGTAGCTTCTATCAGACTTCTCTTCCTCCTCTTTCATGTGTAATTTCTCTGCCATATATGCCTAGACAGCCTATCACTATATAAGTAATAGGCATACTGTAATCTGATTATTTTTCAGTCACAGGGTTATGATTTTGCACTTGTAAGCTGTTTAAATGGGACATCTAATGTATTAACTGTTTTAAGTCTAGGATTTAATTTGTGAAACATTTTTGACATATATGGGATAATTTTGATTTGGGATTAGAGCCATTAGTTTCCAGGAATATACCAGGCTCAGGCATGGCTTGAATTGAGTAGGATATCCCCAAGAAAGACTAACATTAATGTCCCTTTTATTAATTAATTGGGTAGGATAGATTTCCTTGTTTACAGCATACAGGGTGATTTTTTTTTCTTTTTTTTTTATATACAATAATTTTGCATTACAGTCTTATCACATCAGGCCATCTCGCAGAACTGTTCAAATGGGTTCAAATTCGATTCCAGTTAATGTCTGTGTTTACTCCGGATACTTCGGTTTCTTCCCAGATTCCGAAATCATGCGTCTCTGGTTACTGTTATGCATGTTATTTAACATATACTTCTTGGAAATTTTCTGTTGGCATCTCTTTATTAGATACTAGGGGGCTTTGCCCCCTGCTTGCTTTGCTTGCCAACCCCTGTGTTTGGTTTTCCGGATACACACTTTTAAGATTTTTTTTTCTTTGAATTGTTGCTATTTCATTAGTTTCACTTTTATTTCAGAACTTCTGTAAAAACAATATTTGTAATTTTGCGAGTCCTAATATGCTGAATCTTTTTAATGAGGTCAGGACAGGTTTCTCTGTTTGGAATTTCAGCACAGACAAAACAATCTACATCATCAGCAGTTAATATTTTTTTTTTACATAGTAAAAAAGTAAGTAGAGGTCTGCATTGGACTCCTGTCTGTAAAGTCGTGCTATTTTCCTCTCACAGTTCCAAAGGTACATGGGGTTACCAAGGTGATACCCCAGTTTTTGTACAAGGGCTAGACAGAACGTTTTTGACTCCTGGGGTAAATGTAGCTTTTTAAATAAGCAGACAGATAAATATATATACACTAACAAAGTAACCAATAAATGCATGTGCGGTAAACTCCATTTTTGAAATTCTCAAGATTCTTTATTTGTCAGATGCATAGTTATACAGGACAACAGGCAGTGACATGCATCCTGATCTGCTTATCAAAAACTGTGCAAAGTTAGAAGAATATCAGTTAGATTAACAAAAAGTCATAGATTGAAAGATAACAGTATAGTAGAACATAATAAATAAGTAAAATTATGTGAATAAAGTAGAATTAAGTGTTAAGGTGCAATAGTGTAGTAATTATTGTGCAAAACCAAAGTTGGACTGGTGCATAGTTAAATGAGGCAGTTTGTTTGTTTGCGCTACTGCGATCTTTACTTTCTTTTTTTATATTTTCTAATTTTCCTACTTTCACATCCTTTAACTTTCTCCACATGTGTATAGCAACATTTTTTCTTTTGTTTGAACCTTTCTAATTTCACTGGTTTCATAGTCTCTAACCTGCTCTGCATGTGTTTAGCGTCAACGTTTGTAAACGTCTTTATGAAGTTCTAGTTTGTCATTTTACTCATTGTCTTTTAATTCTGAGCCGTACAGTACAATACATAAAACAGAATAAATCCTCAATACAATATAAAAATTCTATAAGTACGGAGTAGAATTTCACATTAGATGATATCACATAATATGATTTGGATTTGTTTTAAGTCCTGGAGACCTCATTCATCAAGCTGCCTCCCCCATTTTGCCATTCAACACCTGAAATTATGCTGATCCAATGAAAGAACCCCTCATTCCCACGTCCCCATTCATCAGGGATGTCTTTACCTTAGGCAGGCAATCTACAATTTAAAGAGATTGTTATTTTCTTGTGAATTGTTACATATGCATTATTTTCACTTTTACTTTAAAACCTTTTGTAAAAACAATACTTCTTTCTTTATTTCCTGCCTAGCGCGTGTTTACATCTCTTTCTTCCCAGACGTATAATACTGCTCGTGTTGTGAAGGGTGTTGCGGCTGAAGGTACGCTAAGGATATGCCTTTGTATCATTTGCTGTCTTTTTGCTGCTTGCTAGCTGCCTCTTCTGCCTGTCGCATGTCGTTGTTTTAAGAGCTCCGAGCACATGATGCTTGCCTGCCAAAAGCAATCCAACAACTGCTAGTTTAGAAGTCTGTTGACTTGTTTTAAATGATGGCTCACTGCCTAGTCTTGCGTGACTTTGTAAAAGCAATACCTGTCTTTTATTTCTGGCCCCGGGCGTGTTTGAATTCTTTCTTGCAGGATGTATAATGCTGCTCGCGTTCGTTTGGGGTAGCTGCCGTCGCGCTGCCCTTCGATCTTTCTAAAGCCTGTACAGCCGCTGTCCTTTGTCCCAGGACCGTAGCAAAATCTCTTGGCACCAAGTCTCATGTTTACAGTCCCCGCGAGACGCACCGTGGCAAGTCTCCTTGGTCTCGCGGGTCTTTTAAATGTCTTTCGAGATTATCACGTATCGTAGCCTTGCATTTGCTTTCCATTCCAGGATTTCCTTTTATATATATATATATTTTTTTTCAAATGTCATTTTATGTTATTTAAACTACAATGTATTTGTAATTAGTTTATAGTGCATTACTTGTTATGTGAGTTAAAATGAATTGAAACAAGTGTAATTAATTGTTGAAGTTAATTTGGCCAACTATGAGCAATTTTGTTGATTGGACCATGTGCCCTATGGGCTGTGGCCTTGTGAAATGCAGTACTGGATCAAGTGGGTTTAATAAATTAATTTCTTACCATAGTCTATGTCATCAATGTATGTTGAAGTGAATTCCAGCACTGAAAAATATATGTATATACATTTTATTTTTATATAATTCTAATAGTTATTTTTTTATCTTTTTACTGAACGACTGAGTTAGTTGATTACTGGTAGTATGGTCAAAATTGTTTACTTCTAGAAGAGTGATTATACCTGCATAGTGAGACTGTTGTTCTTCTGTAAAAACGCTGTGCTCATTACTTGTTTGTACTCTGTTGCCCTGGACTTTGCCTTCCTTGTGGGAGCTCCTTAGGGAGCTGTCATCTTTTAAAACACTATTAAGTCAGTGCGGTGAGAAGTAAATGAGATTAATCATTGAAATATTCACTGCAAGGCATCTTCATGAGAGATCAACCTGTTGGGTTTGTAAAGGGCACAACAGGACCTGAAAACATTACAAGATAACCAAGTGATGAGAAAAAAATAATACTGCAGCCAGGTTTTTATCTTATATACAGTAGCAGCTCATCGATACATTGTACTGCACCATACCTGTTACATGTTTTCTTTAATAATGTCCTTCTCTGTGTGAGTTTGCCTAATATATTTTTTCACAACTATATGTATATGAGAGAACATTTTGTAATTGACTTCCATCCACATAGTTTTATTGATCCTGCATATTTAATATAGACTCAATTAAACTAACATGAAATTCAGATTGTGTCCTGTGCTTATGGAAGACTTGGCCTCTCTAATGTTTCAAAGAACATTTGAAGCAGGCTGCATTATGCTGGAATAAATTATATTAGTAATATCCTTTATTCCATTTTAACTTCTAGCAAACCAAAATTAACAAATTGGTTGTTCAGTTTTATTTTATGTCGAGAATAGTGCTCCTTAAGTCACCGAGCATTTTATTATGCAAGGCATGCAATAGTAACATCAATAAACTTTGTATGTATGTGTCCTTTTTTAATAACCAGTAGAGGAAAAAGAAAAAACAAACAAATATAATTCACCCAGAGATTGGATACGTCTGTGGGAGACCCAGAGACTTTCCATTCAGGTATACCACCTGCACGTGTAAAAGGCAGATCAAGTCTGAGTTTTTTTTATGCGTTTTGCTTATTACATTCATTTTTTGTGTTCAAGTATTTCCTGTGTTAGTTCCTAACTGGCACTTGATGTTGTTTAAATTTGCTTTGGGCTGTAGCCCTAACCTGGAAAGCCAGTGTAGAAATGAATTAATTAGCTAGCTCTTTTTTTTTAGTTTATCAGAATTCATTTCTAATGCATTTATACTATTTTAGTGTCTTAGGTTTTCATAGCTTATTCTATTAGGTATTGTTATGAACAATGTAATTTTATCATGTATCCATGTCTGCGTTTCCAGAATAGGTGCATGGCAGAGCAGGAGACAAAGTTCAAATCCTTGAACAATCACTGTATATGTGTAAGCTATACTTTCTCCTTTTGTCTGTTTGAGCTTTACTCTGGTTACTCTGGAGTTCCTCCCATATTCTCAAACTATGCATGCAGCAGAGGTGACTGACACTTCTAAATTGATGCTATTTGAGTAAGTGTGGGTGTGCCCATAATCGCTCTAAAAAGACTGATATCCCATTCACCCATTCAGGTTAGTTATTGCTTTGTTCAAGATTTACCTTGCATGACCCTCTAATATATTGACATATGGTGTGTATTGAGGAATTTTAAATCAATAGTAAAAATAAAGCTTTTTTTTATTAACCTTTTCATTGGCACTCACAGTTAGACGTTTCATTGTGAACCTTTATAGGCAAGTTTACCTTTACTTTCACAAAGGATGGAATGTGCTGTTAATGCCTCTGTTAACTTCTGTAATGTGGGCTATGCTGTAGTCTTGTGGCAGTACATGCTGTTCTTTATCTAACCCTATTTTTGAGTAAATAACTTGCTAGGTAAGCACTTGTATCAGCAATGTTGTGCAAACAAAGCCCAACATGTCTTGAATCTAAAAGGATGGCTATACTTTCATTGGGCATTATGACCTGCTTTCAGTGCTGCTGTTGTATTATTGACTTCTCATGGGATTATTAACTATTTGTATAAAATTGGCTCTGTTGAAAAGAAATGAAGGAATAATCTGGGTCTCAAAAATAGCTTGTTTGTCTGGTAGAACTAAAATGAAATATGGCGGGAAATCTTTAGCAGTTTTGTCCTTTAAATTACATTTAAATCTCTGCCAAAAAAGTTTCATTATTTCATGTGCAGACAAAGTATAGAAATTTAAAGCAAAGCAACATTTATTAAAATAGGACATTGTAAGAACAAATTAATAATGGCAGCAAATAATAAACATCAAATAAATGACAATAAATAATAAAACAGTCTAAATGTAAAGCCATAAATACAATGAACCCTTGTGCTAAAATTTAATAGCTTAAACAGTACTTTCCGTAAGGCAATGGAAGCTGAAGAACAACACCAAAGGAAACATCTGCGCTAGAGAGTGAGGGAAAAGAGAGAAAGCCTGTCTTTTGGTTACATCATCTTGATTAAGAAGACAGAGTGATGTATGGAAAAGTCTTTGATGTTGAGGTGGATGGTTCTCCCTCTCACCTTCAGGAAGTCTGTTTATGTGAAGAGTAGCATGTGAGATTTCAGACCTTGTGATATTAAATACACAAATAATTAATGAGCTTGTCTGAAAAGCTTTAATCATACCAATATGGGTAAGCACCATATCTTTTCCTATTGCCTAGATGTGTTTAGCCTGGCATTTGAGTCACAGATTGACTGGTCATTTTAAATTAAGATTCTAATTTGAGTTCTACACTGAGATAAAGTAAAGAAAGTACGTAGAAGTGCAAATTAAACATAGAAAGACCAATAGATAGAACTTTATTTGTCCCCAGGGTGAAATTTGGCTTTTTACATAAGCTCTTTAATTAAAATACAAAAACAGTGAGAAATACAGAGCTTTTGTAAAAAGGCTTCTGCTTGCACAGCGCCTGAAAGTAAGATCCACAAGAGTGTTTCACAGTGCCATTCACAGGTTCTCACTACGGTGCTGCCCTGTATGAAACATCTTTTGAGTATAGCTCCAGATTTCAATTACAGTTACACATAAAATAGTCCATTTCACAAATGTAAAAGATGAACAGTTAAAATTTCTTTCTTGAGCATCAAATTAAAACAACAGTTCTTACAAAAATTTCTAGTTTAAGAGGTCATTCTCTAATTTGTATATGGTTTACAATGCTAATAATTTCATGCACACCCAATCAGCAAAACGCAAACATTATGTTCTGCTCCATCAAGGGTTGTGCCTGTAGTAGCTGACATGAGTGTGACCAATGAGTAGCCCGAAGACCTAAGGGTAAAAACTGTCCCTAAATATTATTTTGAGAGTGCTAATGGTCCTGTGCAGCTGGCTGGAATGATGAAGAAAGCAAAGAATAACACTGTTTGCCTTTCCAAGGCAGTATGTCTCTCTCTATTACCGTATATAAAAAAAATCCTGCAACGAATGAGACTTTTTGGAAGATTTTTTTCAAGTCCCGCAAGATAAGACTTTGGCCATGAGATTTTTTTTCAAGTCACGCCCTCCTCTGTACCATATTCAACCATGCACACGGTAATCTCACCTCTCATTCGTGTGGATGCTTTTGACAGACACAGTTTTTGCTCTCTTGGTTCTTATAAATTTTAATGTTTTCCTTACTTTAAATTCCCAATTAAAGAAGACGTATAATGTCCAAGTCTTATTGAAGAATTTCATCACAAAGGGTTATCAACAGAAGAAATTAATACACGGGCAATCCTAGCACAGAGAAACGATGAAGTCAAACAAATTAATGCCAAAAATGTCGATCGGCTACACGGCAAATTGGTTAAATGCATATTCATAGACTGTGCTGAAACAGTTGGTGGTGATCGTGCGGAAAATGAAAACATCAGCTTACAATATCCCAAAGAATATGTACAACCGTTAATACCGTCCAGTCTAACACTGCACAAATTACTGTAGAAAGAAGGATGTATCCAAGAAAGGTAATATAGTACATCTTCTGTAGATAACATTATACAACAAAGGAGATCTTGATATCCCATTTGTATTAACATGTTAACAGTTTCCTGTTAGAATAGCTTTTGCAAAGACAATTAACGAATCTCAGAGCCAAACATTCGAAAATGTCGTTTTATTTAATAGAGAGAAAGAAACGAAATTCAATCACGGGCAGTTATACATTGTGTTGTCATGATGTAAGTCCAAACACAGAATCAAAATTCAATGCAATATTGATGAAAATGTCATTCAAGTTTTACAGTAAAAGTGTAAGTTTAAAAAAATATTTGCGTGTTAATTTCAAAGCCAAACAAAACAAAATCGTATTTTGCAATGAATAACTCTTAACGCAACATGAAATATAATTCATATTTAAATTATTATGTTTTACTCTTTTTTAATATGGTTAATTACTCGCTGTAATGTAAAATATCTCTGTTATGCATATGTAACAATTCCCATGAAAATAAAAATGCTTAAATTGTACATCCGCATCCCCATATGTGAGCGACAGAACTGCAAAGAGGTTAGTGCGTCGTGCAAGCGCGGGGGTTGGTGAGCAAAGCTAGCAGTGGGACAAAGCCCCCTAGTGATATATACTCTCAACTGAAGACATAGTTGTATCACCATAATGTGATGTGATCAATGGACTGCAATAAGACACAACAGTGTTGCTAATTTTGTAGCAGTAATACAGTATGATTTAAATAAATAAGTAATAAAACTGTTTAAAAAATCCAATGTTTCATTGAAATTTTCTTGCAAAAATCGATGTAGCTTTAGAAATGCACACCACATTTTAAACCTTCATAAATTAAAAAAAATATATGATTTGAATACTTTTGGTATTGGTTATCCAATTTAAATTTTTGCAGACTTTTTTGTCAACATTTTGAGTGAAAATGTTCCTTTGTGTTTTTTTTCTGCCATCTTGAATGCCCCTCAACATTTTCATGAGGTGGCATGGTGGCACAGTGGTTAACAAAGGTGAAGTCATGGCCTAGTCACTGTCTTTCCAGGGTTTGCTCGCTTTCCCAATGTCCATATAGGTTTTCTCGGTGTACTGTAGTTTCTTCCTTCGCTATTGATGTGCAGGTTGTTTGATTGAAAATTTTTTTTTAATCACGAATGCATACTAAGGTAGTTCATGTGGTTAAATGGTACACCACCTTGGGTTGCGTTCTGCTTTGCACCTGATTGCAGCTTTAGTGGTGCTTCAGCACCATGTGACTTTGGTTTTAATGTGCAAGCATGTGCTGCAACTGTCATTGTATTCAATTTTTCTTTTCATTATTTATTTTATAGCTGTTCTGATAATGCAAAGGATTGTTCTTTCTTTAACTTGAAAGCAAAAGGAGCATGTACCAAAAAAAAAACCTCATGAATGATTGATTGCAAAATTGCAGGTCTTTCAAGGAGACAAAGGATATCTGCTCATGTGAATCTGAATCAAACTGTACATTTTCATTCAAGTGGGGGAAAAAGCATTCCTGACTAAAATGAAGTATCGATTAAGGTATTTGACCTTAGCAGGCAAATGCATTAAGCACATTTTAGCACTTTATTTGTTTACACGTTAGGTTGTTTGAAGTATATCTTTGGAAACAGTATTTGTAAAAATGTGAAACTTTTTTTTTCCTTTTTGTTTAATAGGGAATGTGCTGTGGTCATTTATGTGTCAGGGATTTTTCATTCCTGCTCTTTCAGAGCATAAGGGATTTATTGTTAGTATTCAGTAGTGAGACTTAATAGGCTGTATTTACAATGACATCTATAAGTCCTCCACCTAGTGTGTAAATAGCATTTTGTTGATAATTATACATAGAAGTTTGTCTGCTTAATTCTGCTACTCTATTGTGATTTAGTATTCTAGTACAGTATATTCCTCTATCAAGTTTAGTGCAAATGGTGTAAGTTTATACCAGATGTAAATGACTTTTTGAAGAGATGGATACATATATGCCCTGTTTATAAAAGGGGAGCAATATCTATGTACTACCCAGGTTGAAATTAACAAGCAGCTTTCTTGAAAGTCTCTTTCCAATAGACTTCCACATAACCATGAATATCTTTTCTCATTTTTATTATAAATCTAATGTTTTACACTATTAAATTTCATACTTCTATTGTTTAGGATTTACAAAGAATGCAATTGTTGTAGCCACTTCAAAATTGGTAAAGTTTTTAAATGTGGATCTCGTTTTACAAATGACACAAAAATGAAAAAGATTGTCCAATTTCATTTTTGTAACAATTTATTAAATACCCGTTTGCTTGTGCTTAATTTCAGAAAAATAGCCTTTGACTGAACATTGTGCTTCGTTAGGAACAACAAAGTGAAAACTATATATAGAAACAAATCCACTCCTACTTTTTCTTCAGATGAGTCTGAAATGTTTAGAAAAGACAGTCCACAAAGTAGGCCCTATCCACCCCATTAGGCAGAAATACACTAAAGCAACAATTTCTACAAATGTCTAATAGGTCCATTTGACTGATTCTAGAATCAGTCAGCAGAAAATGTATGTGATAATTAATCTTTGTCATTGTGAGAAGTTTACTGCAGGATAAAGTGCTTTGTGATGGTGCACTTTTTTGGTTTTTGTTTTGTACATAAATTGGCTTTTGTTTTAACATAGAAAGGCTATTCTCTGCCTTATAACAATTCTTTGTATTTTGAAAATGATATGGATAGTCCCTTTTCCAAAATGTATGCAATCACCAGACTAGAGGTGGGCGGTATGACCAAAATTCTATATCACGGTATTTTTCTAAATTCTGCCGGTTTCACGGTATTAGATGGTATTTTTTTCCCCATGCATGAGTGGATGTTAACCACATTTTCCACTGCAATTACTGCAGTAGACTGGCTAAGAATAACCTATTAGACTGTTATGAGAATTGTACATCGTACAAAAAGACATTTTAATGTGCACACAAGTATTAATCCAGGTTTGCATGGCCCCATAAAGTGATAGTTTTCAAGGGGGTGGCACTAAAGAGAAGGAATCACATTGCATGACAGATGCAGTCAAAATATAGAACCTTTTAATTGAACAAATTTTGCAAAAGCTTAAACTATGATTTTGACAACATATTTTCAACCATCCAAAGAAGCATTTAGACTTAGTAAAAATATCCAGAGGTGTTTGTCAAAAGTTGGATTGCACTGAACACGTCTTAGAAAAGGAATAAATAGTAAATATTTTTTGTAAACAAACTACACTTTCTGTTAATGTTAACAATCTCTGTCCACTGACACGTTAAAGTGACTTTTTAAACAATTTTACCATCATTAAACTGCATAATATTTAAACTAATAAATAATAACAATAAAATACATAATAGTATTACTGATAGTTGCACTATTACTTCAAGGCTTCAAGCCCAGGTGCATTACACAGTATTCACCAAATTAAAATAAAATAAAACAAGTGCAACTTGGTGATGACATCTTACCAACTGTACCATCATTTAGGCAAACTGCATTAATATGGACCTTGCTTCAAGCTAAGTTATATACATAAATAATAGAACTGCAACTTGCATTTATAATGCTATTTGTGGTATAGCCCTATGGAAGCGCATTAGGGCCACTGTGAAGAAAAAAAAATATGGACACGGAAGAAAAAAACAAACTATATGTCGAGAATAAATTCGACATGTTGACTTTATTCTCGACATTTCCACATTAATGTTGACGCTTATGTCAAGATTAAAGTCGACATTTCCACTTTATTCTCATAGTTTATTTTATAATTAAAGTAGAATGTTGTAAACTAAACTTCATCCTAAAATCGATGTTTAATTTACTAGATTTTCTCAAACTCCGTCACAAGTTAATGCAGCACATCAAATACTTTGTGTTTAGTGTTCCCCGACCTAGTCGTTAATCACTACGCTTCTTAAACTGACTTCCTCCGCACTAAGAGCAGGCGCCTGCAGCAATCATCGCACAGAATCCATTCACTTCATGATATTCCTGCTCTCTACCAAAACCCCAGTTCCTATCTTTCCTTTTTCTTTCTCCACATTACCAATCACCACACGATAAACGTCTTTGTGAAATTAAAACTAGTTATTAACCCTTTAACTGCCAACTCCCTAAATATTCCCCACGCCAGGCGAAATCTGAACAATTTTCGTTTTTTTACTTTTTTACATTTTTTTTACATTTTTTTACATTTATTCAAGCAGTATTGACCACTAAATGTTGTGCAAGTTCTAGAAATGGGCAAACACATAATAAAACACAAAATGTACCTTTTCTCAGGCTTCTGGATTTATTGTCAACTACAAAAACGGAACAGTCAAAAGTAATTCAAAAGTCAAAAGTAGTTCAGTCAATCATAGTTTCATTCCCAGTATTTGAGTTTGCTGTGCCACAGGCCAAAGCAGGGAACTGCACAAAGTCCTGGATTGCTGGGACACTTTGAGCAGAAGGTCTTGACGTCTCTACGCTGACCCTTCTTTGAACAGACATGACAGCGTTTTTCTGAAAGTCCAAAGTCCTTACATTCATCTGGCAACACTGCTGAAATACTACTCCTAGGATCCTCTTTGCCAGTGTATACACGAAATCTATAAATGTAACCTGAATTCTCAGCTAAGCAAAACATCTTGATACCAAACTGTGCCCTTTTCAATGGTAGATACTGTCGAAACTGTAAGCGGCCCTTCCACGACAATAAACTTTCATCAACTGCAACTGACGGTCCTGGCATGTAGGGCAACTGAAATGCTTCAAATAAATGATCAATCAAAGGACGTAGCTTGAACAAGTGGTCGCGGTTTGGATCTTTCTTATCTGGCTCGTTTCTGTTGTCATTCAAATGAAAGAATTTCAGCAGCAAAGAGAATCGGTTACGTGTCATGACAGCTGCAAAAATAGGTGTTGCATACATAGGATCTGTAGACCAGTACATCTCAATATCTGGTTTTCTGATTATTCCCATCAACATCAAAATCCCAATGAATTTTTTCATTTCGTTTTCATCAGTGTCAAACCAAGCACGAACACGGGAATGTGGAGGTAAATTGGGATTTTTCTCAATAAACTGTGCTGCATACAGATTTGTCTGATGAACAAAATGTCTGATCAAATCAGGTGACACAAACAGCTCATAAAACTGCTCAGCAGTGTAATTGTTTACATCAACAATAAAGCCACACGTTCCCTCAAACGAATGCAGAAAAGGTAGTTCACCACGGGCAGCAGCCCAGCTGAGATGCTGGGGATACACCCACTCAGCGCCGTCATCCGATGCGTCTTCATTCACAGTATCATGCAGCGCACGTTGCTGCTCATCACTGTCGCTAAAATCTTCTTCAGAACTGCTACAATCATGATCAGAACTGTCCAAAATCGCCTGCAAAGCCTCACTTGAAGTCAGTTTACGTTTCGCCATATTCACAGCTGTTACATGCGAATCACGTCACATGACCGGCCAAAACAACCACAGACTTGTCGAAATACAACGTAGTAATAATACCCACGCCAAACCGTCAGTTATACTACTTGCCAGGCATTCATATAACCACAGGCAAATGTGCCGGATAATTCCGGCAGTATGGCGTTAGCAATAAAACAACGGTGCCGGATATATCCGGCAGAGGGCGGTTAAGGGGTTAACTTAGCCGACGGAGTGTTCACAACTTTAAAAATATCTTCGTTATACATGTTTAATTATGCCATCCATTCAGAGTTGTGCCCATCTCTGAACGAGTCGCCAGCACATCGCAGGATGAATATGAGCAAAACATACACTAGCAAGTACAAAAACAAGTACAACTTGGCTTGCAGTATTATCCAGTAGTATAGAAACAGTATTTACACATCTGACCTTTTAAAACTAAAGTATCTCCAGGCGACAGATGTGACTCCTTTTTTTCGGCAAAAGTTCTTCTGTTCAACTTTACTTTTAGTTCAGTTTCGGAATGCTCTGTCCATTTTCACCGCGCGACATACCTATGCTACCGCCCACTATTTGGTGGTGTAGCAGTGAAAAAGAGCCCTAGTGCAACAAATCTGTGTTTAGCGGTGTAGCAGTGAAAAAGGTCCCCACTTGAACAGTTTCCCGCTGCGCCACGTTCCGAACGTCGTTTAGGCAATTTAAACCGGTGTTGCGGTATAAGAAAAATTCATATCATAAAAAAAAATAAAAAACGGTTTTCGGTATGAACCGGTATACCGCCCAGCACTACACCAGACAAGAATCAATACTTTGTGGAGCATTCTTGGCTTTGAGGTGGACATATTTGATAACATTTTTTGCTCCTAATTTTATTGTGCTTAAAAGATCATTATACAAAGAAATCCTTTCTAAAATACAGTCAACAGTATTTAGTAAGTTTTAAGACTTGTTTTTTCCCCCCACCCAAGCCTTTTTAGTATGCCTTAACAAAGCAGTTGAATTGGCGAGGTATTTCTTATCCTTCCTGACTGGGGTGAAAATAATTATAAGGTGTGGTGTGTTTTTTTTTTTTTTTTTTTTTTTTTTTTTTTTGTTTTAAAAGTTTGCTCATTAAGGCCAACCTTTAATACCTACTGATGGAACAATGTTTTCTGTGAAAATGAATAGCAGATGTTGTCATTTGCCTGTGGAATGAGCCGGGAACCCATAATCAGGCTGAGCCAGGACTTCAAAACATGCTCTATACATGCTAACAAATATACATTGTTATTGTAATTTGTGTTTCTTTGCTTATTTTTCAACATTCTGCTTTGTATGTGTTGCATGTATTTTAGCTGCTGTGTATTTAATAATTATTACTGCTGGGTTCTTGGACGGAGTATGAATAAATTTTAATAAAAACCAGAATTGCTGGTTTTGAAAATGCCTGAATATAATAAGTAATAATTTAAACCTTTTTATACACTTGTTAATGCATTCAGGGTTCCTGCTTTACTTCATTTATGGACAACATTTCCATGCCCTGTGTAGTGTCTAGTTATAGAGTTGTATAATATTTAGTGTCACCATTAAAATTTGGTCTAGATTACAATAGACAGTTATGAGTTATGATATAAAATTGTACACTTAGTCGTATTTTTTAAAACTCAAACTTTTCATCTTTCTGAATTAACTTGTTTGAAATCAAGTACAGTATTTATTAGTTACTAACAGTAGGTTTCTTCTTCTAGATATGAAGTGATTTGAATGATAGGAAAGTTTGTTTTAACAGAAACAAATGAATGATGCTATTGATGCTCTCTGTGCAAATATTGCTGTGTCAGGACTTTTATGACACAGTATTGGAAAATGCAGTTTATTTTCAACGGGGAAAGAAAAGCTGGGAGTCTATAAGCCTGTGTAAAAGAAAAATTAATTCCAGCACAGTTAGTCTGCTGAAAATTCAATAGAGCTGAGCTGAGCTAGCATAAATGAGCCATTTCCAAGTCAGCGGTGTGCTTTGAACACATTGGCTGGAACTCTTACCCTAGCAGTTGAAAAAAGGCTATGCATCATAGAAGGCACTGACTGTGAATCTCTGCTGCCAGAAAAGAAATTAATGAATACTGGTTCACTGTGTTTGATCAAGCGCTTAATGAAGTTCTTCTAATGTATTGCCATCCCTGTTGTGATAAGCCCTCCTGTTTAGAATGTGGTGCATACTTTAATGTGCTGAATATTTTGAATTTACTTTGAATGCTTGCATGGAAAGATGAAATTACTTTTTCAAGGCTGATTAGCTACTGCTGCATCACTAAGTAATTAATTATTAGATTATTGCTGAAAAAATGAATTGGACTGGGCAATTTGAAGTTAGGTAGTTTCAGGTATTGTCAGAATGAAAGTCAGCAACTTTAATTTTATTGTTCTGTATTTGTAATTACAATCATTTTCAGACTAACGCACTGACTTTTCTAATGTCTTTAATTTATTTACAGTTTTTCTATAATTTAGACCATGTTCAGTAATGTGAAACCTTTGTAATTGCATTAATTTCTGCTTATGAAAGGTGCTTATTTGATAATCCTCTTCAGTTAAATTGACTTTGTTTTCTCTTATTATTCACTCACTTCTTTAAACCAAACAATAATTTTTTGCAACTGTTACATGGTAACTGTGAAGAGGTTACTATATTACTGTATTGCTTTATATAGAACTAGCTAACCCGCGGCGTACCATACGCTGCATAATCAGGCCACTTTTTTAATGATTTTTAAGCACAGGGAGAAAATTAACATTTGAAAAATCGGTAATGTAATAAATTGCCAAGAAAAGTAACATTTCATGTGCCCACCCCCAAATCATCACCTGAGTCGTTTTGCTCTTTGCATAGTCCACATGCACCTGTGAGTCACGCAGACTTTTCATTGTTGTTTGTGGTTTTGGCTGCTTTTCTATATATAATCCACCAAGTCACCCGACCATGGTAGTACCGGGGGGTGGGTGTACAAAGGGCAGGGACGTAATCAGTGTGAGTGTATGACCCACTAGCCATGTTTTTGAAAGTTTGGCCCTCTGCCTTATTAATTGTCATCGCAAAGGCAAATCTAACAGGAAATTGTCTTCGTCTTAAAGTAAAAGGCAAATTATCCGCGACAAACAAACTGTTTTACACGCTGCATACCAACTCGCGGCGTAGTATACGCCACATAATCACGCCACTTTTTTAATGTTTTTTAAGCAGAGGGAAAAAAATGAACATTTGCAAAATCCGTAACGCTGCTTTCAGTAAGTACAATGCACACGCGTTTAATTTGTCGGCCACTTTTTGCCAGCCGTCTTTTCTGGTTTGGGCTGCTTTTACAGTGTTACCGCTTGTGCATATTAAATCTTGAAATTCTTCGAGTAACTAATTAACTAAATAACACCCACCCACCCAGCTTGTGTGGAAAAAAATGCGCCCGTTCTTTCATCATTTTGTTGCAGCCTATCAAAGACTTGCTGATCATGTTTTGTAGACTCAATATACATTGGCTTTTCACTCAGCGCGAGGGCGCACATTCACCAGCTAGTGTGCTAGACTAATCTGCTACACGGCTGCGTTTGAAAAACTGACTTATCCCGGATGAGTTTCACCGGCATTAATGATTAGGAATCTGGTTGGAACAAAACCCTGCATCCACAGGGGTTCACCAGGACCGAGTTTGGGAAACACTGCTGAACACAGATGAAACCGACTCAGGTGAGGAGTGGGGGCTGGCAAAGTAGTTGCAGCTATTGATTATTCAGTGTTGTTTGCCTGGGTGTCTGATCTGCGTTGACTGACATGGCTATTTTCTGCGTATCCCATGGTTGTCTTTCGGCAGTGTGAATGCCTCAAGAGACAGGGTGGCCTTGTGTGGTGAGTTGTTGCAGTTTGTGACCATCTCGCCGACGTTATCCCAATGTTGGCAAACAAAGCTAACAGCCATGTTGCGAAGTTTGAGAGCAACAGTTTCGTCAATGACATTTTTCGAAAAAAACCCGACTGATAGAAACAAACAGTTACCTGATGCAGGAATTTCTATAACATTGAAAGAAGTGTTGTTTCCATGAAATACATTTGAAGCCGTAGCCATGGAGGGCAAAAGAACAGTCAACGTGGCTCACAGCTGGATTTGGACAGAAGCACAGACCAAAGCGAGTATGTGTTTGATGAGCTGTTTGAGTTGGCGGAGGGGTAGAGTTTCTGGGCGGGACTTCGTTGTTAGTTTCCCATGGTTTTCGATGGTGGATGTGGTCGGGTGTTGTAACCGAAACGAATAATGAAAAGTCAACGTGGCTCAGAGGTGCATGTGGACTCCTAGCACAGACGAAAGGGACTAACTGGGTGGTCGGTGACTTTTTGCGTCCGGGCACATGAGCAGGCAGTGTGAATGCCTAGAGAGCGAGGGTAGACGCGGGCCGGGGAAAACGGAATGTTGGTGGGCGGGGAAACGTCTTCCGTGTTCCTGCAGGACCATCTAAGAAGACGCATGTTTGTCGCGGATGTGAATTGCTGTTGTAGCGTGTAAAATAGTTTGCTATGGTGCATGCGGTCGTGCGTCGTAACCAAAAAGTCAACATGGCTCAGAGGTGCATGTGTACTGTAGGACAGACGAACATAAATGACGGCGTTTTTTCCGAGTCGTCGCGTCCGAGTTGGTGGGCGTGGCTCTGCGAGTTGTCGTCGTATCCAATGGTCTTAGAGTTGGTGGGCGTGGCTCCTTCCTGCGTGGGCGTCTTACTTGTCGGCGACTTAGTGAATCCACGCCCCTTCTGGCGTGCTTTCCATGTGTGGCTACTTGTCGGCGGCTTAGTGAATTATATATATAGATGGAGTTAGAATCACAGGTCACTCCACTGTCAAAAGGATTATTCTAATGCTGCCTTCAGAATGGTTTGAAGTTACTGGCTAGATTCAATAATCTTAATAGGAAGAGTCAAGGGTAATGATTTTATGGAAGTGAATGCACGCTAAGGAGAAGTGGTCGGATCATCTGCTGGCGAGCTCTGTGTTCTGCTTGTCGCTTGTCGTTGTTTTAAGAGCTGGGAGCACATGAAGTGTGTCTACCAAAAGCATTCCAACAACTGCTAGGTTAGATGTCCGTGAACTTGTTTTAAATGTTTTCTCACTGCCTTGTCTCGCGTGACGTGAAAGTGTTTCTCGCAGGATGTCAAATTGTCTTCCGAAAAGACAACGTTTCGTCTCGCTAGTCTCCGTCCCAAGATTTTTTTTTATAATAGAGAGATAAGAACATTAAGAACATACTTTATTTATTTTTAACTTTTTTTTGTGTTTCTTAGTTTTGCAGATAACTTCTTAGACCAACACAGTCATTATTCTTATCCAGGCGAGATATGCTTCTTCAAGGCATAAGCATACTTTCTACATATATATAATATAATATAATATACAGTTAGGTCCATAAATATTTGGACAGAGACAACTTTTTTCTAATTTTGGTTCTGTACATTACCACAATGAATTTTAAATGAAATAACTCATTTGCAGTTGAAGTGCGGTTGAAAACCCTTTGCTGGCAATGACAGCCTGAAGTCTTGAACTCATGGACATCACCAGATGCTGGGTTTCCTCCTTTTTAATGCTCTGCCAGGCATTTACTGCAGCGGCTTTCAGTTGCTCTTTGTTTGTGGGCCTTTCTGTCTGAAGTTTAGTCTTCAACAAGTGAAATGCATACTCAATTGGGTTAAGATCAGGTGACTGACTTGGCCATTCAAGAATTTTCCACTTCTTTGCTTTAATAAACTCCTGGGTTGCTTTGGCTGGATGTTTTGGGTCATTGTCCATCTGTATCATGAAAAGCCGCCCAATCAGTTTGACTGCATTTAGCTGGATTTGTGCAGACAATATGTCTCTGAACACCTCAGAATTCATTCAGCTGCTTCTGTCCTGTGTCACATCATCAATAAACACTAGTGTCCCAGTGCCACTGGCAGCCATGCACGCCCAAGCCATCACACTGCCTCCACCATGTTTTACAGATGATGTGGTATGCTTTGGATAATGAGCTGTTCCATGCCTTCTCCATACTTTTTTCTTGCCATCATTCTGGTCGAGGTTGATCTTGGTTTCATCTGTCCAAAGAATGTTTTTCCAGAACTGTGCTGGCTTTTTTAGATGTTCTTTAGCAAAGTCCAATCTAGCCTTTCTATTCTTGAGGCTTATGAGTGGCTTGCACCTTGCAGTGCACCCTCTGTATTTACTTTCATGCAGTCTTCTCTTTATGGTAGACTTGGATATCGATACACCTACCCCCTGGAGAGTGTTGTTCACTTGGTTGGCTGTTGTGAAGGGGTTTCTCTTCACCATGGAAATGATTCTGCGATCATCCACCACTGTTGTCTTCTAGGGATGCACCGATACCGGTATCTGGTATCGGCCTCGATACCACATTTTCTAAAGTACTCGTACTCGTTAAAAGTCCCCTGATACCGGGGACCGATACCATGGTCTGAGAAATGTCTATGTTTGAGCGGCGCGTAAGGGGTTAATCACAGGCGCCGAGTGCCCGCCCCCAGGCCCCGGCTGCAGCTCAGAGCGGGGAGAAGGCGAGGCGAGACATGTCAGCCGTGTGGAACTATTTCAAAGTGAATGAAGACGACAAAACAAAGGCAGACTGCAAATTGTGCACAGCGAAATTGTCCAGAGGAGGCTCAAAAGGTAGCGCATTTAACACAAGTAATTTAATCAAGCACCTAAAATCCCAACATGACAACGAGTACAAAGAGTTTACCCACGCTTCTAAACCAACACAACCCACGCTGCAGCAAACTCTTGCAAGACGAGAGAAAATGTCCAGAGACAATCCACGTGCTGTGAAAATAACACAGGCAATTATCGAGTACATTGCATTGAGTGACCAGCCACTCTCGGAGGTAGAAAATGTGGGATTCCTGCGTCTCCTCCATGTTCTGGAGCCCAGATATGATGTCCCAAGCTGCCGCTACATGACTGACACGGAGCTGCCTAAACTACACGACTCCGTGAAAAAACATATCCACAGCCTACTGCAAGCCTCCTCTGCATTTAGTTTCACCACGGATATTTGGACAAGCAGTGTTAGCCCCGTGTCGCTAATTAGCCTAACCTCCCAGTGGATAGATGAGAGTTTCACGCCGCAATGAGCCATATTACATGCAAAACAATTCCGCGGCTCGCACACCAGCCAGGCTATAGCGCATGTGTTTGAGGAAATGCTCCAGACATGGGGTATACCTAAAACATCAGTACATGTTGTGCTTCGTGACAATGCCAAAAACATGATTAAAGCCATGAATGACGCAGGGCTCCCAAGTCTGCCGTGAACTGGCTGTTCACGAGGGCTTATTAGCACAGAGGAGCATAGCTGATGCTATAGCAGTGGGGCGGAAAATAGTTGGGCATTTTAAACATTCCGCCTTAGCCTACTCCCGCCTCGAGGACATTCAGGGACAGCTCAACCAGTCAATAATGAGACTGCAGCAGGACGTACAGACGCGCTGGAACAGCACGTATTACATGCTCCAGTCCCTCATTGAGCAAAAGCGAGTGCTGGGGGTGTATGTGTCTGAGCATGAACTCCCTGACTATCTCACCGCTCACCAATGGGCTCTTATGGAGAAGACTGTTGCCATCCTCGCCCCCTTTGAGGAACTAACTAAAAAAGTGAGCAGCTACGACGCACTAGCCTCTGATGTCATCCCAGCTGTGACTGTGCTAGTGAGACTTCTAAACAGAGAAACAGACGAGGACCACGGCATCAAGACAATGAAAGCAACCTTACTGGCAGCTGTCAAGAAGCGCTTCAGTGACGTCGAGACCAACCCACTGTACTTCATCTCCACCATACTTGACCCAAGGTAAAGTCTGTGTGCTATAGGTATTCAATGATAAACTACAGTACTAAATGTAAGATTAATTTCCATCTGAAATATTATATTATATTTTTGTAACTAAAATACACAAATACAAATGTATGCAATATTTATAATATGAAATATTTTTCCCTTATTACTACCAGAAAGCCAAATGGCTGGCATTTGTGACAGTGGTTTAGAGGAAACTAAAATCAGTCCTATTTTTCCACATATTAATACATTCATGAATTTTGTTCAGGGATAAAGATCGCTTCTTCTCTAACAACACTGCTCCGGAGGCCAAGCTGCACCTGAAGCAGGAGCTGCAGATGATGTTCAGAGCTGAGGCAGAGGGGAGTCGGGCAGAAGCTGCAGAACCTCCTGCTAAACTGTTCCTCAAGGCCCAGGCCAGCACTAGCAGCAGTCTGGACACTGTATTTGAAGAAATCGCTAAGGAGCAGCCCCAGGCAGCACAGCCGCTGGCAGCAGGTGCTGCCATTGAGCTCGACACATACCTCGGAGAGGCCCCAAGCCCTCGTGAAGACAGTCCTCTGAAGTACTGGGGTGTCAACAAAATCAGGTTCCCCACTTTGGCTAAAATGGCCCAGAAATACCTCTCAGCCCCATGTAGCAGTGTGGAAAGTGAAAGGCTTTTTAGCTCAGTGTCACACATTATAGATGAAAACAGAAACAGGCTGACTGCTGATAATGCAGAAAAGCTACTTTTCTTAAAAAAAAAAAAAAACCTGCCACTCACTTTTTCTAAATAGGCTCCATTAAGTGAGTCGTCTTAGACTTGATGTTAATACCTACCTCAGTTGCACTGACTGCCACAGTTCTATGTTGGTGGATGTTGTTAGTTTATTCAAATATTGTGCACTAAATAGCAAAGATGTTTATTAATGCCCCTTGTGTTGTCCAAAGCGGCAGAGTTTACAACAAACTGAAAAAAATACTTGAGTTGCACTGTCACTGTTTAAATTTTTTTTTTATAATTATTTATTCTGTAATATGTTGCATACAACATGCTTTTCATTTTAAATAAATGTTCTTAATTCCAAACTAGTCCCTTGTTTTTTTTGTTAAATTATATGACTAAAGCTGTTACCTGTAAATTTAAATCATGTTTTTATTAAGTACTTGGTATCGGCGAGTACTGAAATGCAAGTACTTGTACTCGTACTCGTTTTCCAAAAAAGTGGTATCGGTGCATCCCTATTGTCTTCCATGGATGTCCAGGTCTTTTTGTGTTGCTGAGTTCACTAGTGCTTGCTTTCTTTCTCAGGATGTACCAAACTGTAGATTTTGCCACTCGTAATATTGGAGCAATTTCTTGGATGGGTTTTTTCTGTTTTCGCAGCTTAAGGATCGCTTCTTTCACCTGCATGGAGAGCTCCTTTGACCGCATGTTGACTGTTCACAGCAAAATCTTCCACATGCAAGCACCACACGTCAAATCAACTCCAGGCCTTTTATCTGCTTAATTGATAATGACATAACGACGGACTTGCCCACACCTGCCCATGAAATAGCCTTTGAGTCAATTGTCCAATTACTTTTGAGCTCCTGAAATGAAGGGATTGTGTTAAAAAAAATGGTTTAGTTGCCTCACATTTTTATGCAATCGTTTTGTTCTCCCCACTGAATTAAAGCTGAGAGTCTGCACTTCAACTGCATCTGTGTTGTTTCATTTAAAATTCATTGTGGTAATGTACAGAACCAAAATTAGAAAAAAGTTGTCTCTGTCCAAATATTTATGGACCTAACTGTATATAGACATGAGTGTGGTATAGGTGAATGCATATGCCATTTTGGTATAGTCTCATTTTATGCCAAATATTAATAACAAACTATACTAGACCCTACAAATAGGCATTAACAAGTTGCGTATAATTTTAAGTGGATGGCAGATGTAGATTTTGTTTATAGTTAGGCTTTAGGACTTACCCAGTACCAGTCTGGCCACATCAACTAGGTTCAGGGATACAATGTTAGATCTAAAAGTGAGACACCTGCCTCACACCTGGCACTGATTAGCAGAGATTGTTTTATCTAAGGTCTCTCGCCATTTTGATCAATAAGAAATAGGAGGGGCTTTAGGAATTTAGCTTTGGAATAACCTAGATCTTTAAAACTGGTTACACTGAACTGAAAAGTCAAAGGAGTATTTGACCGTGGTTGTCTCAGCAGCATCTGAAGTTAAAATTGGCATGTTCTGAGGGAAATGCAACATTCTTCAAATACGATATTTGCCCAAAGTTATGGAACCCCCACCAAATTAGTTAGTTCAGGTGTTTTCAGCTCATTATTTACAGGTAATGTACATAAAATTAAGCATATAGCCATTCAATCTTCATTGGCAGTAGAATGGGTTTTCTGAAGAGTGCAGTGATTTTAAACATGGCACCATCATAGGATGCCACCTTTGCCACAAATGAGTACATGAATTTTCTGCTCTGCTAGCTCTGCCCCAGTCAACTTTAATTGCTAGTATTGTGAAGTGGAAGAATCTAGGATTAACAACAGTTCAACCATGAAGTGGTAGACTACACATACTCACAGAGCAGGAATCCTCTGGAAGTAACATTAGCATAAGAACCATACATCATGAGCTTCATGGAATGTGTTTCCATGGCTGAACAGTTGCACACGAGCCTAAGATCACTATGTGCAATGCCAAGCATCAGCTGGAATGGTGTAAATAATGTCACCATTGGACACTGGAGCAGAGGAAAAGAGTTCTCTGGAGAAATGAATCACACTATCTGACAATCTGATGGATGAATCTGGGTTTGATGGATGCCATCAGAACACTACCTGCTTGTCTGAATATTGCCTACTGTAAGCTTTGATGGACGAAAGATAATTATTTGGGGCTGTTTTTCGGGGGTTTGGGCTAATCTGTTTAGTTCCAATGAAGGGTACAATCAATGCTTCAACATAAAAAGACATTTTACACAGTAGTATGCCTCCAACTTTTTGTCATCAGATGGGGATGGCCCTTTTCTGTTCCAGCATGACAATACCCATATATACAGAGCCAGGTCCCCAAAGTTTGAGTTCACTATAGGAAATAGGAGAGGCTTTAGGAATTTAAAGCCCCCGGATCTTGAGTGGCCTACATAGTGCCCACACCTCAGCCCTATTGAGCACCTTTGGATTGAAAGGTCCAAAATCAGTATCTGACCTCACAAATGCCCTTCCGGCTAAATGGGCTCAAATTCCTACAAACACACTTAAAGGTTTTGTGCAAAGTCTTTCCGTGGGGTAACTCCATATTAATGCCCATGATTTTGAAATAGTATGTCCAAAAAATTCATATAGAATGTCCACACATATTTGGCCATATAGTGTATTTTTTCTTAATAGGGCTAGACATGAAAAGTAGCAGACTGGGTAGTAGGGAAAGCTTTAGCCAGTTCCTTGTTTACACTAAAAGTATTTTGAAAGACTTGAATAGTTCTGAAATATATGGAAGATCCATAGGGGCATCATCCAAATTGAGAAGAATGTCACCAGCCAAAAGAGATTCAATAGTTTTTGTTATGTTGGCAAATGGTATGAGTGGCTATAATGTAATAGCCTCAGCCTGCCCCATCAGTGGTAAGTTAAGGAGATAAGGGGAGAATGGACTGCTCTGCCTTGACTCCTTCCTAATTAGAAAGAGGGTGAGAGATGTGCGAATTTGTGAACAACATTGCTAAGGGAGTGCAGTACTGTATTACAATTTATTAATGCCTACAAACTCTGTACTAAAGCCCATACTGTCTAAAACCTGTCAACGAAATACCCTGTTTAGCCAATGAAATGCTTTTTTTCAGCATTTAGTGAGTTCTCCATTCAACAGGATATGGAAAGAATGAATCTGCATCAATTATAAGGAATCCATGCAGACTATTCAAGAACCAATCTCTGTGGACCAGAGTGGAGCAATTTATGAATAACATATTGGAGCTGGTGAGTTGGAAATTCAGTAAAGAGTTTAGCATCTTCATTCATTAAGGTGAATGAACTGAAACACTGGTTCTTAGTGAGCTCTTTGGATTTCTTTAACTGGAGATTGATAATCTGCATTTAGCTTTTGAAGTTTGAATAATAATATAAATAAATAGTGTTGTATTAAGTCTCCATCTGCTACCTTGAGTTTGTAAGTGATGATGATGATGCATTTCAAGAAGTAAGCTATTTTGATCAGATGGATTAAGTACATACAGCTTTTAATGGAAGATAAATAGCCTTGATACAAAGGGGGTGTGTAAATGCATTCAGATATTATGTTCTGTCCCTTCCCACGCTTTCTTCTATGGCCCTCCAAGTAAAGACTAAACTAAACAGAATGTTAAGGGCATCTTCTAAGTGTACCAGTACTTTAACAGGCTAACAGGAGGCGGAGTGGTGGCTCTGAGGCTAAGGATCTGCGCTGGTATCCCGAAGGTTGCCGGTTCGAATCCCCGTCACTGCCAAAAGAGATCCTACTCTGCTGGGCCCTTGAGCAAGGCCCTTAACCTGTAATTGCTCCAGGGGCGCTGTACAATGGCTGACCCTGCGCTCTGACCCCAAGGGGTATGTGAAAACTAACAAATACTGTTGTAAGTCGCTCTGGATAAGAGTGTCTGCTAAATGATGTAAATGTAAATGTAACTCATTGAAGAGGGAAGAGATGTTGCCATTTTGTGCTTTAAATGTAGTGGCAGGCAAGGAATGCCTGTTCCACCCCTCTCCACTGACTTTTGCAATAATAAAGTATAACAAAAAACACTAATCTAGAAACAGGGGTTAGAAAGAGGAGAATAAAAAAAGGACTTACTGAAGAAATAAAAATGAACCAACAGTGTAAATTTCACTTAGCAAAGGAATTCAAAAGTAAATGCCAGGAAACCATCTGGAATACTGCTAGCAAAGGATGAGAGGATACATAATGTCTTAATTAGTAAACCGTCATCATAAGAATTTCTTTTAAAGAGCCATGAAATGCCTGCAACAAACAATTTGAGAAGTCATTAAATTAGAGAGAATCCTGTAATATTTAGTTTCTTGTCCACCTGAAGTATGTCTGCCTTAGAATCAAATAAATGGTAGGAGTTTCTCAGTCTATGCTTCAGGAACACTGGGTAAAGCAAAAATAGTCACATCTCAACTTTGTTTATCCTCTTGATAACTGAATTGGTCATACTCTTTCTTCGGGTCATCATCGGGCTGAATTCAAGAAGAAATATTAATATAGATGCCCTTGTGGACAATTTCCGGTGTCTTAGGGCTCGTTTATACTTCACTCTCAGAACGCGTACGCGCACGCATCATGGCTGCCACGCGTTCCCAGCATTCATTTGACACGTCCTCTGAGCAGGTCCTCAGACATTAATGTGACACGTGCGCGAGTTGCAGTACCAGCAAAAAGTCGGGGGGCACAGTGTGATAAAAGTTGGAATGTGACGTCAGAGTCAATGTTTACTATCTACATGCGACAGAAAGCCTCTATGCGGATCCTACGAGATCGATGTGTGTGCTTCGATGTTCGATGAATGGTTCATATTTCGCGGGTGGCTCTGGAACGCGATGGAGGAGGGATTACTGTATTTTGTGATTAAAGTGGAAATTTCAGCTTTAATCTCGAAATGTCCACTTTAACATCGTAGTTTACGTTATTATTAAAGCAGACTGTCGTAAACATCATCCCAGTTTTTAATCGCTATGAGCTTCTTGGACTTCTTCCCGACCTGACAGCAGCGGCAAGCAGCAATAGATCACCACACAGAACACATTAAATGTATGATATTCCAACTCTCTGCAAATTTAGAATCTTTAGATTTATACTTGATATCACTTTCATGATGAAATGCATTAAAGAATGTATGTTGCATTTTACGGATAAATTGTTAATTTCGTTTAAATAATGAATGCTGTAAATAATTACACACATGGGGGTGACACGGTGGTGGAGCGGTAGCACTTCTGTCTCGCAGGGAGTCACGTCGCTGGTATTCACTGCTTGGAGTTTACATGTTTTCCTGCTGGGTTTCCACACTGTGTTCCAGTTTCTTTCCAAAGATATGCAGATTTGGTGACACTAAAATGATGCTAGTGTATGTGAGTGCTTGTATTCACCTTGCGATGAGCTGATGCCCTGTCTAGGGATTGATTCTGTCTCGTGCCCAATGCTAACTGGAATGGGCACATAGCTGGATTTAATCATTAAACATCCTTTTCAGAGATATTGCGGTAAGGTGTCATCGGAATTTAATGGATGTTCCAGGCAATTCACAACACAGCGAAGCCGAACCTGTTTTCACCGTGATAATATCTCGCACTGCCACCTGGTGGTTTCTTCCCAGATTTACGTAAAATACACAAGCAAGTATAAACAGTAAAACGCTTGCGTAGCAGGAGCGTCTGCTGTAGCATGCATCACGTCACGTGAAGTATAAACCCGGCCTTACTGTGTCTGTTGGCATGTCTTAAACAGCAAATGATGAGGTCACAGGGTCTGATCTTACCCATTTATTTCAAGAAGATTCTTTGCACTGTTCAGTCCCTAGTGCAATGTTTTGCAAGTCCATTTTGTTCTTCCTTTTTTTTTTTTTTTTAATACTCTCTTAGACCACCAACTTCAAGTGCTGCAATTTTGACATTGAAGGCTTTTCTTTAAAATGTTAAGAAGTGTTGCACTGCACTAGGCTTGCAACATTATTGCCCTTGCTTTGGTGGAATGAGGATGAATGGAAAGACTGTATTAATCAATGTTTGCTCCTTAAGAATATGCAGTATTCTGGTGTTTTTGTAGCTCTGTCTTTAAGGCATTTAATCAGCTAACAATTTTTTTGTCTGTGATAACAGTAGTTATCTTTATGAACTTCACACAGATCATGCATTTCAGAATACATTTAATTAAAGTGTATTTTGGTATTTTTTGTTACATGTATGCACAGGTAAGTAATTTGGTGGATGAAGGCTTAATCAAGCTGAAATTGAAAGTCTGTACATCTCAATACAATAACTTCAGAAACATTAGTGAATTCAGTCATTTTTATTCTTAAAGAATATATTTGAAAAAATAAATATATGGTCTTATGAATGAAGCATTGCCTTATGATGTAACAATATAGAATTCCAACCTTACTGGTAGGGTGTTAAATAAAGAATCCTGCGGTATATTGTCACACAGTATGGTGTAAGATCTCAAAGAATGTTACATAAAGCAGCACTGAATTCAATATTATGGTGGTAGCATATTTAGCAAAATTTCTGCAGGCAGTGTGTTAAAACAGGAAGATAAAAATGAGGATGTTGTATCTCCTGAAGTATTAAACAAAGGATGCAGGTTGTAACTGGAGAAGTCAGGAAAAGGAATATGCGGGGGTCACTTGAGTACAGTTAAATAAGATTATCAGTGACTGCTCAGAGAAATCCCACCTGCTGTCTATCCTCTAGGCATTTTGCTAACAACCTGTGGAGTCACTGCATGTGTATGCCATTTGTACTATGACTGTAATGCCATAAAATTAGAATAGTGTATATGTAGTCAGCAGTGACTTCATAATGGCTGTCTTATAATTTAGAACGTCACATTTAAATTTGAATTATTATATTTATTTTTTGTAAATTTCAGTACTCATTGCACAGGAAAAATCCAGACTACCTGAAATAGATATAGAGTAGGGTTTAACATGACACTAGAGATGGGTACAGCTAGTGCTAATGCAGTTTACTGTTAAGTAAACAATTTTCTTACATTTGTTTATCTGCCAATAGTCCCTCATGTAGTGGCAGGCTAGTAATTTGTTCTTCCTGCCCTTCTGTAATTGTTTTTGTGCAGACACAGCTAGTTGGACAGTGCATTGCACAAATACCTAACATCTGGCCAGGCATGTGAATCAAACAAATAGTCCTAATTATATTTTCTCTAGGATCTTATCGGACTTGAACCTAATAGGTGAATGTCTGCTTAATTCACATTTTTAAATAAGTAAATAAATGAAAGAAAATCCGGGCTTTGTCACTTCATTTTAGAGTTATGTTTATTGTCATAGTTAACAAGCAAGCAATCATTTGTAATAGTTGCCTTGCTGTCTGCCTGTTTTTAGGTGTCAACATGTCTCATTCTACATAGGATAAAATTTTAAAAACAGTCACAGGTGGTGAGGTCAACAGTGTTGATACTTACCAGGTTTGATTTCAGATGTGTAACATTTTGTAACATTTTCAAGTTTTCAACTCCTTTAGCCCTATTACTTTTAAGTAATTTGTATTGAAGCTAAAAAGCAAAATTCAATCAAAACATTATGCCAAGCATCAGTTATTGCTTTTCCAAAGAAAAATTAAGACCTGCATCAATTAGATCAATGTCTCCTCTGAATAAATTATGTTAAGATCTTGACAAACATTTTCAGTAAAAAAATAGAAAAACTATTTCCTTAATGTTAAGATCAAACAGCATCAAGTTAGTATATCTCTGTAGTGTGTTCATTTGATGATTATGACCCTATAAATCTTATAAAGGCAGATACTTTTTGTATCCAGCTTTCGGTACTTGTTTTATTTAATATATTCTCCTACAGAATCCGAATCTTAAGAGTTTTTACCATGTCTAGGATTCAGAAAAAAGTCTTTATAATAGAGTTGAATGAAGTTATCTCTTTGCAGTAGTTCACAAATTTCAGTTTGCCCTCATTATAGTGCATAAATTAAAGTATTTTATACTACTTCAGAAGCCTTGATTAGCAATAATTTAAATTTTAATTATTTCAGATTAAAACGTGGAACCAGGCAATGGTGTCCGTTATAACCAATGCTTTGTACAATTGCTTTTGAACCATTACCTGTTTATTTCCAGAAGTAGTAAGATATAAAAAGGATCATAAGTAAAGTGCTTGACTAGAAAATAATACCTTTGTGCTGATGATATGGTGCTTCATAACTCAGACCAACATTCGTCTATGCTGTTAATATTTCATTTACTAGAAGAATGTTATAAGATTTGCAAATTCAAAACTAAACTCTCTATTATAAAAAAAAAAACTTACAACGAGACATGATCTTTTGAAGAGAGACAGATTACAAGAGAGACAGGGAGTCAGAGAGACACTTTCACATCCCGCGACACCGTCAAGTCACGTCATACTGACATCCTTTGGAAGCAATTCACGCCGTACTTTCAAACATTTTCAAACAACATCACGGTCATCTAACCTCTCAGTTGTTTGTACGCCCTACTTACAACCATTTTCAAACAAGAACAAGGTCATCTAACCGCTCAGTTACATTATTAATGCATATCTAAAAGACAAAGCTAATCATCTCATCTTTATTAAATCTAATCAAGCAAAACTTAGAACGGAACATATCCAAGGTCTCATTGATCACGTTCAAAATTCAAATATCAATAGTTCAGACAAATTCAAAATAGGTAAAGCAGTAATATTACCATCATCATATCAAGGTAGACCAAGAGCATTGCAACAGTTACTGTATATCATGATGCAATGGCAATATCCCGAACTATCGGATGGCCAGATTTATTTATTACAATGATGTGCAATCCACAATGGCCAGAAATCCTCAGATTCTTGAGAACAATGCCACCGGCTACATCGACTCTGGATATTCCCACTTTCATAAGTAGATTTTTTATCAGAAAGACTTATTTTTATTGAATGAACTTGAAATGGTGTTTGGTCAAATCAGAGCATAAATTTACATGATCGAATTTCAAAAACGGGGTTTGCCTCACATGCATTTATTGGTTACTTTGCAAAATAAATTATCAACTGCTGATGATGTAGATCACTTTGTCTTTGCTGAAATTCCAAACAGAGAAACCTATCCTGAATTATGGTACAAAGTCATTAAACACATGTCTCACGGACCTCATTTAAAAGATTCAGTATATTGGGACTCAAAAGAAAAAAAGTGTTTAAAGAAATTTCCAAAAGTGTTCATTCAAGCAACAGATATGACTAAGGCTGGCTTTCCTGATTATCGCCGAAGAGATAATCGTCATGAACAACACACTTATCATGGAAAGAAAGATGGTAAAATTGTGATGCTCGATAATTCAATGATTGTACCATATAAGCCATATTTGCTCAAACGATTCAATTGTCATATTAATGTTGATTATTGTGCATTGGTTATGAGTATTAAGTACCTCTACAAGTACATTCATAAAGGGCACGACAGAGTATGCATAACTTTAATGAAAGAACAGGCACAGGGCGAAGTTCAAGCATATTTAGATGGTCGATATGTCAGTGCAATGGAAAGCGGGTGGCATTTAATGGAATTGCCAATGCACGGTCGAAGTCATTCTGTTGAATTATTACCGATTTATTTACCAGGTCAGAATATGATTCAATTTAAAGAGGGCAAAGAAGCAGAAGCTTTAGAGGTAGTAAAAAATAGAAATGCAAAATTATTGCCTTATTTTGAACTTAATAAAACAGACGTAAATGCAAAAGCATATATGTATGCGCAAATTACTCAACATTACACATGGCAAAAACAAAAAAGAGTGTGGCATCCAATAAAAATTAATTGGAAAAGTGTTGCTCTATTAATTATTGTATCACCAAAAGATATAGAACAGTTTCATTTAAAATTGTTGTTACGTGAATCGAAAAGAGTGACGTCATATAAAGATGTTCTAACTATTGATGGAACTAAGTATGGTACTTTTCAAAAAGCGGCTCGAGCAGCTGGGTTATTTAAATCGGACAACTATATGTTTGAAATGATGTCCGATGCCACTTCTGTAATGATGCCTGACAAATTAAAACACTTCTTCGTGTACTTAATTATGACGGGTGAAGTTGATGCTTTGCAATTATGGGAAGTGTTCAAAGGATCATTATCCGAAAAGTCGAATGAACAAACAGCTCTTTTGATCATCAAAAAAATGTTAGAAGCAGAAGATTTACCGATGCAGCAATTTGGACTTCCAGAAGAAATAGACGAATGGGGTAAAGAAAGAGAAAACACCAGATGAAAATTTAACAGTGGAAGACCATAAAAAATGATATCAGAAAAGTTAATTCAAAATATCGTTTTTACTAAAGTTTTAAAGTAAAATTGAACATAATACATATGTAACAATATGTAACAATTCCCATGAAAAAAACAATCTCTGTAAATTGTATTTCCGAAAAAACAAACCCGAGCAGGGGGTGAAGCCCCCTAGTCTGAATATAAGAATGCCTTTTCCAGTGAATTCTGTTGTATACCAGACCAAGCTACATAATTTTTTTCCATTTTTGATTGTTGTATAAGAACAGGTTAAATAGCTGGGAAATGTTAATTACAAGGAAACATAAATATATTTTTAAACACATTTCAGTAATCAATGGAAAAATGTCAAACAAGATAATAATAGTTGGTCCTCTATCCATCTTAATGCATATATTTTAAGCTGAAGGAGGCATGGAACTACCTAACAATTACATTACTAGATTGCAAATATGTGTACAATGGTACATCAGAAATTGGCAAAAATCCAAAAAGCTACACCTGTTTGGTTAGCCATGGAAAGGTTATCTTGTTCCAAATTTTTTGAGTGATTTTTCTGTGTGTTCTAGCCAGCACTAATTGTCACTTTATCAGCAACCTAGTGATTCATTATTTACCAAAGATATGGAACAAATGTAGGACACAATTAAAAGCAGAGAAAATGATGTATGTTGCTCCTATACATGATAGTTTGCTACCTTCTTTAACCTAAGGAGTTTTCAGTCTGTGGATGTTGCTAGAGATTGTGCCATTTAAAGATCTCAATATTGATAATGTAGTTACATCTCTTGAACTATTATGTCCTAAATGTAATCTTCCAGTAACACATTTTTTTCTATGTTTAAATTACAAACTTTGATAAAAGCAACCTACCCAACCAACCTAATCTTTCAGCAGTGTCTTTTCCTGTGGTGACACTGGTTATTTTGTATAAAGATTCAGGCAGTGTGTAAACAGTACATGAAAATGTCTCATGAATCTCATCCCTTGGTTAAATGTAAGAAAGGGATTTCTAATGAAAATATCAGAAAAATAATGGAATTCAGTTTTGCATGTTTTGGGCAAAAACCTGTCTCTATCTCTTGGATAGCCTAGGACTTAAAATCACTTTTATTGCCTTAACATCAGTATTTGGAATACTTTCATTTGGGTTAAGTGTGGTATGAAAAATCAGTTGTAACATCTTATCTATCACATGCTTCTTGCAGTAAGACTTTACTGTTTTTTGAAATTGTCAGGAACTCCTTATAGTGTAATTCAAATAGGAGTGTGCGATATGTATTGTCTAAAATAGCATCTTAATTGTTGTTTTAACGATATACGTTCACTGTCTCATGATACCTAATGGGATAAGCTACTGTCATGCTACCTAGCTTTCTGTGTGCCAGGCAAAAAAAAAAAAATTAATTTGAACAAACAATGTAATTGGTGTGAACAAATTATTTTTATTTCCATTAGAATCATTTGTCTATAGGGCACATTTTATTTTGCAAGGCATCTTGGTTGGGGTCATTCCAAAGCACTTTTTTTTTTTTTTTTTTTTTTCCATTATTTAAAACTCTCACACAGATCCTGGCCTACTCACCCCACTCCATCCCTCCCCAACTCGTATTTGAAGTACAGTAATGACAGTTATGTTAAAGCAACGATGAAGCAGAACAGAGATGCTGTGCCTGCCAACCTGTGGTGTTGTGGGTCCATAGCTCTCTTAGCAAAAGCCACTTTTAAATAAATAATCACCGCACTCGCAGCGTAGCGAGGGAGTGTGGTAGTGTGGCTGAAGCGGTTCCCAGGTGGATTTGTGCTGCGGACGTTTCTCACCTAAGTGCACAGGTAAGAGATGGTCCGCTCCGTTATTGTTCCCAGGAACTATTGATTGCCACAGCTGCCACGTCCATTATACAGTAATCCCTCGCTATATCGTGCTTTGACTTTCGTGGCTTCACTGTATCGCGGATTTTATATGTAAGCATATTTAAATATATATCACGGATTTTTTGCTGGTTCGTGGATTTCTGCGGACAATGGGTCTTTTAATTTCTGGTACATGCTTCCTCAGTTGGTTTGCCCAGTTGATTTCATACAAGGGACGCTATTGGCAGATGGCTGAGAAGCTACCCAACCAGAGCGCGTATTACGTATTAAATAAAACTCCTCAACTATATTGTGAGCACGGGGGCTGTTCGCACCCCTACCTTCACATTGCTCTCTTCCTTGCTGGGCTTACACATGGCCGCTTTATCAAAGTGATATGCTTCCCGCACTGTGCTTCGCATACTTAAAAGATCAAACAGCACGTATTGATTTTTGATTGTTTGCTTTTTTCTCTCTCTCTTGCTCTGACATTCTCTGCTGCTCTGACATTCGCACCCCTAGACGATACGGACGCTCGTCTAAAAATGCTGATTACCTTCACGTTGCTCCCATCTGTGCAGCTGCTTTGTCAAGCAACATGCTTCCCGCACGGTGCTTCGCATACATAAAAGCTCGAAGGGCACGTATTGATTTTTGATTGTTTGTTTCTCTCTCTCTCTCTCTCTCTCTGACATTCTCTGCTCCTGATGGAGGGGGTGTGAGCAGAGGGGCTGTTCACACACTGGCCTAGAGGATACGGACGCTCCTCTAAAAAATGCTGAAAGACTACCTTTACATTGTACATCCTTGCAGCTGCTTTGTCCGGCGGGGCTTTGCATACTTAAAAGCCAAACAGCCCTATTGATTTTTGTTTGCTTTTTTCTCTCTCTCTGACATTCTGTGCTCCTGACACACACTCCTTTGAGTGGGAAGATATGTTTGCATTCTTTTAATTGTGAGACGGAAGTGTCATCTCTGTCTTGTCATGGAGCACAGTTTAAACTTTTGAAAAAGAGACAAATGTTTATTTGTTTGAATAAAGATCCTGTCTCTCTACAACCTCCTGTGTTTCTGTGCAAATCTGTGACCCAGGCATGACAATATAAAAATAACCATATAAACATATGGTTTCTGCTTCGCGGATTTTCACCTTTTGCGGGGGGTTCTGGAACGCAACAACTGTGATCGAGGAGGGATTACTGTAAAGAGAAGCCCGAGACGGTTAAAAGGGAGGAAAAAATAAAGAGAACGGAGGTTGTGGAGGAAAAGCAGGAAGCAGTGAGGAGAGAGAGAAAGTCGGTGCGGGAGAACAAGCGAGCAAGAGCAGGCTCGCGGCAGCTTATGCAGGCAGCCAGGGTGTTTGGCCGACACCTGGGGGAGTAGTAGTTGTGGTCGCTACCGTAGGAATTACTTCGAAGAGCGGGAGTGACCAGAAGGAGGGTGACTCTCCGCGTGAGGCTGCGGAAGGCAGCTGGAGTTGGGACTTGGGATGTGGTGTCCCCAGCGTGACAGCCTTGGTTGTTGGGGAATCCCAAGTCGCTGTCAGGAGGAGCCGACCGGAGCCAGGGATCGGTGAGGCAATCTTGACAGCAGGAGCAGGCATAGAGAAGGTCAGCTACAAGTAGGGCGACTCCCCTGTTGAGAAGCCCAGACGGGGGTAGCAGGGGAGTCGCAGGTATTAAGGCACCGGGCTTCTTCTTGTTGGTTTTTAAAAGAATGCTTCCTGTTATATGTTAACCTCGTTATTTTTAAGAAGACTTTTTTCTATTGTTTTTAACCTCCACATTTTCACTTGATTTTATTGGATTATTTATTGACTTTTGAAACACTGCACTCTATTTTGAACACTCTTTTGTTTTGTAGGATTTGTAAATAAAAGCACTTTTGCACCTTGTACCATCCCCTTGCTGTGTTGTTGCCTCACTGTCTAGCTCATCGGTAACATTACTGACGGTGTAGGGTTCAAGTGCTCCCGGACAGAAGATGGGAGCATGAAGCCGAACCCGCATCGTCACACAACCGTTCTATTCAAATTGATGTATACATCTGAACTGACCATGGTTTGGTGAAAAAGAAAAAAAAATCTTTTGGCAGCTTTTTAAAAAAAAAAAAAATTAAAAAAAAAATAAAAAACAGGAATTTAGAGAAGGCAAGTCTCTGCACAATGAAATTGAAAAGGAGGTCAAGAGCTGCTTGATGATACCTGAAGTGGACAGGTGATGTAAATCCACTTGAGTGGTGGAAAACAGAACAAGTACATTTCCACAAATTGGGGGGAAAACTTGCAAAAAAGTACTTTTTGTAGCCCTGTCTCAAGCAGCCCTACTGAGAGGCCTTTCTGCACCGGAAGAAATGTAACATGTAACCATGCTGTTCTGAAGCCAGATGCAGTGGACAGACTGGTGTTTCTGTCGCACAACTTGAAGTTTCCTTTGTAGAATTTTACAAGTGTTTTATTTTTCCTGATATGTTTCTGCAATATTGGACAGAACTTGAACTTTATAATTTGTTTATAAATGTTATAGATTTGGGTTGTTTGTATTTTTGTGTAATATATGATGGAACTTGTTTACAAATGCTTTTTTTTGTGCAGTATTTGACAGAGCTTTGGATTTTTACACTATAGTACAGTATGTTAGATTTTTGTTCTTGTGTGTATGCTCTACAGTTCACCTTACAGCAAAGCAGTTTATGTTGATCCACACTGTAATTTTCATGCCCTGTTGTTCAATTATGATTAGCATTTTATTCCCTTTGGATTCATATCTTGTTTACATCTCTTCTCGGTACTCGAATGTGGCACTTGGTGCCACTGCCCACCTGCCAAGTTGTTTTGCCTGCCTAAGTTAAAGTCATCCCTGATGGAGGATCGCAGGAATCGTGGGAAAGAGGGGTCCTTTCATCGGATTGGCTGGCCCAGCACTGTTTCAGCCATGGAATGGCCAAATGGGAAATGCAGCTTGATGGCTGAGGTCTCCAGGACTCTAAAAATATCCAAATCTTATTATGTGATATCATCTACTGTTAAATTCTGCTCCGTTCTTCTAAAATTTGTATTTATTTATTTTTTTTACTTCTAAAAATTTTTTTTATTTTATACTGTATTGAGGATTTGTTCTGTGTATTGTATTGTATTGACCCCCTTCTTTTGACACCCACTGCACGCCCAACCTACCTGGAAAGGGGTCTCTCTTTGAACTGCCTTTCCCAAGGTTTCTTCCATTTTTCCCTACAAGGTTTTTTTTGGGAGTTTTTCCTTGTCTTCTTAGAGAGTCAAGTCTGGGGGGCTGTCAAGAGGCAGGGCCTGTTAAAGCCCATTGCGGCACTTCCTATGTGATTTTGGGCTATACAAAAATAAACTGTATTGTATTGTTTAGTGTATGAAATGTTGTTGCGCAGGTTGACTAAGTGCTGATCTAACACACATGGCTAGTCATGGAATAGCAAGTCCATGGCTCAGAAAAAGAGGACTGTTTTAATAAAACATTGCGCCCCGCATGTGTGCAGGCTCTAATCGGGTGCGAGCGTGCTTCACTTAGAGGCTGGCTAGGGGTGCCTGCCTAATCACAAGACGTGTGTGTGAGTGAGTGTGTCAGGCAGGTGTCTTATTAATTCCTTGGTGGGTGCTGCTCATTTGCACCTGCACACATTAAAAGCAGTACTTTAAAAGGGGCCTGCGCTGGACAGAAGGGAATAGTGGATAAAAAAAAAAGACAAGCCGTGTGGACAGCATCGGCTGGGTGGCAGGACGAGGCAGCCAGCTAGTGGGAAAAGGCAACGTGGGGGATATTCCCATGATGGAGTGAAGGATTTGCGCTGTAGGGGTGGATCATCCCCACTGAGTTAGTGTTGTGTAGTGGGTGCGATCGTGGTGGAGCGCCCTCTAGGGATCCGTGGTATGCCAGAGCAAGCGAGAAGGAAGATGAGAGGACAATTGACCCCGAGCGGTCTGACCAAAGTTTCTAGAGAGAAGCTAAGACAATGGTTGGGTTGGAGAGGACTGTTTCTGCTAGTGCCTCCGCCAGCTGCACAAAGCAGTAGGTGAACTGGTGAAATGAAGTAGATGTTGGACTGGGGACGTTGGATGGAACAAGAGCCCCAATGACTGTGATGGATTTATTCTTGTTTTAAATTTTGGATTTTAATCACATGGAATTTCACTGTTTCAATGGACTATTTATTTATGGAAGAGAGCACTTGCACTTTGGACACTTTGATTTGAATTGTTTTAATAAAAGCACTTCTGCACTTTATTGCACCTACCCCATGCTTTGTGTATGAGTGTTCTCATTTGCTCGGCTCATCCCTCAAGTACATTCTAGGCCAGGGGTGGGCAGATTCAGTCCTGGAGGGCCGCAGTGGTTGCAGGTTTTTGTTCCAACCCAGTTGCTTAATTAAAAACCAATCCTTGTCAATTATTTAATTGCATGGCTTGCTAGCACTTTAACTCTGCCATGTCAGGTCATTCTCATATCCTAGATTTATTTTCCTTTCTAAGGATATCATCCAAATGATTTGAAGTCTAAAACAGATGAGTAATTCTCAGTGCTTCACTTTTTTCTCTTCATTTTCCTTCCAAGTATTTAATTAAACCAACTAGTGCATGATAAATACACACAGGTGTAAATGAAAACAAGCTAAATGGAGAAATGCTGGTTTCTTTTGTCGTTTGCATGGTATTGCTAATTAGGAGCAATTAAAAACCAAGAATACAGCTGTTTAAGACTAAAATAAGCAATAAGGGTTCAAAATCTTAACGAGCAAGACAACTAAAGTGAAGTTGAAGTGTTACTTGAGCAATAAGGGCTTCTTATTAAGCAATTGGGTTGGAGCAAAAACTTGCAGCCACTGCGGCCCTCCAGAACTGAATCTGCCCACCCCTGTTCTAGGCGGTGTTAGATTCAAGAGGCTCCTGGAGGGAACCGGTAGCGTGGGGTCAACCCGCACTAGTCTTCTTTTAAAATTGCTGAATCTCATAATATTCGTGCTTTTTGTTTTAAAACAACATGTATAAACCACAGTATTTTACAGTGTGTATGCAATTACAAGATGCAAATCAATACTCAACAACTGTTTTAGCTTGAAAAATTGACAGACGTTTTTAAGATTTTCCTCCATTTCCCATAGTCTGTATTGTAAAAAAATGTATAGAAAACACTTAACCTTAGAACACAATTTTGTGTGATAAATACATGTATACAGGTTGTCGTTGAAGTACCTGTGTTCACTGCACTGTAACCTGTGTTCACCGCAGACACTGTACTGCTGTGCTTTGGCCTTAAATCAGGTTAACCTCCGAAGCTTCAATGTTGTGACTCATGAAGTGCTGCTTCGTGTGAACTGCCATGAAAAGTAATGAAACCACACTGAATTCCTTTAACTGTTAATTTTTATTAACAGGCTGAAGTGTTAAAACAAAAAAAACATACGACTACTTAAACTTAACCTCCGCTTGCAGATAACCCAGTGAACACTGGGAGAGACTCACACTGATGATGTGACATACACAAAGAATTAATTCATGAAGCTGTTTAAAGTTTCAGTATCCATGTGTGCAACAGTAATAATGTAAAAAAAATAATAAAATAATTTACAAAAAATAAAGATAGAAAATCTACATAATGTGCTAAGAATGATGATAAAAAAGGACATAAAACAAACAATTTGACTTAAGGGACTTATATACATATGGTCAGGTTTGAAAACCTATAACAGTTCGTCTTATATCCAGATTCACTTGCGACTTGTTCGTCAGAAAGGAACATGGTTGGAAGTCGACAACTACCTGTACCATGTTTGTGAAGAAATAACTTCGACTTGGAAGAAATACCAAAATTTAAGAGCTGACATTTGAAACCTTAAAATGTAGAACTGCATCCAACTCATGTTGACTATAGATGATGTAAGTTATTATGAGTAATTATAACCGGTTATGTCCACATTTCTAAAGGAAATGTAGAAGTAAACTGTAAAACAGCATTGATATTTTTATTCAGGCATTAAATCCAGAGATTAAAGATTTTCCTCTTTTATTGGCTAACCAAGAAATCAATATAATAGTTAATTATTTATTAACTGGTTCCTAAGTTAGATTTTCAAGAAGGTTTACTTATTTGACCAAAAATTAAAGAGAAATGGAAATTATTAGATTCTGCTTTAATAGATAAAAGACAACAAGAAAGGAGCTAGAAGATAAAAGCATTATGTTTTCAAATGTATGATTTAATATACAAACATAACCTGCTTAAGTTACTTTTAATAGGTACAGAAGTCTAGGAAAATTCGAATCCTACAATTCAAAGAAAAATGTTTGGTTTTGGAGGCAAACTTAAATACCAAAAAAAAAAAACCTTTACATGACGATAGGACAAGCAGATTTGAAACATTTATATAGTAATAAAACACGCCTCATAAAATTTATTTGTCCCTTTTTACATCTGGAATAGTTAAAAATATAAATGTGTTAAAGGTAAATGTTTTGGAAGATTATAGGCAGTCTTTAGTAATAATAGTCTGTTTTAGTTTACTGGTGTAAATGCAGATGAATAACTGCAGAAAAAAATTGTTGTGCACATATTATAATTATTTCCATTAGGGACTGTGGTATTGCGAAACAAAATACAGAATATTTTTACATATGCAAAAAGTTCATAAATGTCAGCTTACGCAATATTGTTTAAATTAAAATCTGTTTACTTACAGTCTAAACCAAGTCATTGTAGTTTTAAGTATTTTCTCTTTCTGTCTAGAATGTTTTGGTTATGGATAGTATCTGTAGTATTTGATGTTAAAAACAGTATACCTCAAGAAAGACTTGGATGTTTGGATGACCATTTGTAATGGTTTTGGATAAGTGTAACATAGTGTTTCTCTGGGAATATATCCAGTGCTTAAAAGTAATTTAAAGCTGATTTACATGAAAGCCCTTCATTCATTGTACAGTATTTGCTTGTTATCATACATGTATCAGAAGCCCAGGCAGTGCTTGTGGTTTTCCCTGCGGACAGAGATTAATAGTCACTTCTCAGTTTGTACATTTCATTTAATGGCTATAAACGTAGCCCTCTGGCCAGTTCATTCACCAGAGAGTAATTTAGAAAAATTTTGACATGGTGGTTTTCAATATAATTTGGCTGTTTTTTATTAGAAAGTATTCACCTTTTCAGAATATAAATGCCAAATAGTTTGGCAACTTTTTCTCTCAAAGTTAAAAATTGTTCATGAATGATGATGTTTTTTTTTGCTGAGACAGCTGTTCAACAAAACCACCAGAAAAATAAAGAAACATGAAAAAAACCACAACCTCAAAGCCACACTTTGTTGTTATTATTAGCATTTTCCTTTTAATTTTTTGTGGCTTTTCTGATGTGTTTACTGAGAAAGTGTGAATATACAGTAGACCTCCGCGAAGATGCGGTTCAGGGTTTCTGGCCTCAGTCGTTCGCGGATTTTTCCTTAGAACCTAACTAATAATTGTTAGCGGAAACCGCAAATATCCTCAGCAATTTTTTATGGCTTTTTTCGTGGCAATACTGTACTGTAGAGAGAACAGGAAGCAACCGTAGAGGAAAACGCGGCTTGGGATGGTGAAAGTAGCCAATCCGATGGCGTACTCTACTAGAATTTGAAACTGTAACTCCCAGCAGTGCCTGCAGTGGCTCCGATTGGTCTTCTGCTGAGGGTGCAGGGGCTGTTGGGGTCAAAGGATGTCAGTGCGGCTTTTAAAAAGGGGGCTGGTGACCAAAAGAAAAAAAAAGTTTTTGTAATTTGTGTTTCAAGTTCATGCCTCTCTGCCTACCTTCTGTTGGGCTACCTGTACTTATTCGTTTTGTCCTGGATCATTTCATGGTTGGGGTCTGGATTATCTACCATCTGCCTGTGTACATGAGAACTCTAAGTGGATTAATTGCCATCCTGTGAAGAAAGGAGCGCACCTGAACCCGTCCACCCATCTTCACCATTTCAGGAACTAGCGGTAGGACTATCTTTACATTCCCATTCAACGTGCAGATCTATGGACTATCTATTTTCATCATTACATTTCATCTGTTGTCGTTTTTGATGGACTTTACTGTGTGTGTTTTGTTTGTGCTTTGTTGTATTTAATGTATAGTCACCATAAGGGGAACAGGGGTGGTATCGTTTTTTTCATTACATTCTTTATTTGCTGTTTGGTTACCGGTTTGCTTTGTTTTTGTCTCCGTTTGTGAGCGTGTGCGGGTCGGGTCAAAGCTGTGTGCATCCCTGTAATCTCCACCATAAAATTAAATAAATCACTGTCTTCTTGACGGTGTGAATCTTAGCGGCACCGGACTGCTACAGCATTATTCAATTCTCCTTGCTGTTGATTGACTTCTCCCCTTTGACGCATCTCCAGCTGAGTGTTCTCCGTTTTGTTCTTCTTAATCCTTAAACTGCTGCAACCGGCTATAGTCGTTTACCAGTGCCATTTGCCAGCACATAGGAGCCGAGTATATTCTGTGATGTTCATTCATTGAATGCCGCAACCAGCTATTGTCAGTTCCCAGTGCAATTTACCAGAACGCTGGTGCTGATCAGTCAGTGCCATACATTCATTGAGCAGCCAGCTCATGACCACTGCTGACCCCTGCAGCACTGCAGCCTCACTGTCTCTGGGATTGAGCCGCTGCACTAGACTAGCCTGCAAGCATCAGCATTTAGCTCTGTGTGCTTGCGTGCAGTTGGCTCAGTGATTTATTGAATTTCATCAATGGCATCAGTTGCACCTTGTACGTATTGTTCCAGTATTTTTTTAAACTACTGAACTGTAGTTTTTACAGTTCATTAGCAGTGTGTAAAATGGTCAGTTTTGCAGTAAATGTGGCGCAGTGGTAGTGCTGCTGCTTTGCAGTAAGGAGACTGTGGAAGATTATGGGTTCGCTTCCCGGTTCCTCCCTGTGTGGATAGCGCTTTGAGTACTGAGAAAAGCGCTATATAAATGTAATGAATTATTATATTATTATTATTAATTGTGATGCTCTTTGCATGAAAAAAAATGAGTTCCATTAAAATTTCACTTTTTCTTTGTGAATTGTGACGTTTACTTAAAAGGTACAGCAAAAAAGTATCTGGTGTCCAGGGATGCATTAAATCCCAAGTATATGTCAGTTTAAGGATTAAAGCCCCAAGATGCTGTCGAAACGCCCTGCACCTTCTAAGGCTTCTGGCAATAAAAATGCGCTTGCATGAATTAACAGTACATACAGTGGTAACATTGGCATTTTACATTCTAACACTACGGGTGACATATCAGTACAGTACTGTACAGTATACGGGTTTACCTTTACATTCTTTTTTTAGGTAATGTAATAAGCTGAGGTTGAAATTAAATTAGTGTTTTGGGGGCATATTTAGGGTTTAAACTATAAAAATAGGCATTGCGATTTTTCTCAATTCGCGGGTGCTGTAGGAACGTAACCCCCGCAAATTTGGGGGGGTTGTACTGTAATTTGTTTTTTTAGATTTGTAATGGTAGGGTGATTTACTGTATTAGCTATTATGGATGCAAAGTAAAGTGAAGCAAAATGACACCTTTTTTTGGCTAACTGAACATTTTACAATATAAAAGCTTTCAAAAGCTTCCCAAAGCTTGCATATTGTAATCTGTTCAATTAGCCAAAAAAAGATGTAATTTTGCTTCACTTTTGATTTTTTTAGACTTGATAAACTTTATTAATCCATTGGGGAAATTCAAATGCATAGAGCAGCAGAAACGTTAAAACAAGAATACAGACTCACAGGACAGATAATACAGCCAATCAGTCAGTCAATCAATCAATAAGTAAATAAATTAAATAAACTTAATGAGTGCATTTTGTGAAAGTATTGAATTGCTTGAAGACATCTCCTGTGTGCTAAGATGGGTGAATTACACATTTCTAGAATTTTGGTTTTATAGTTCACTTTCCTAGAATCAAGTCAACATGGGGCATTGGACTTTTCAAAACTGGGGAAACTTGGACAGAACAACGACCCAACAATTCAGACAATAGAAGCATGGTGATTCTCTAGCATCAAAGATATTCAATATCTGCTCCAGTTCCAGTAAAACCACAATTTTTATGATTTTGAGGTTGTAGTCCTTTCTAATTTCATGACTCAAAGTCCTTATCACTGATCAGTAATAAACTGATATTGTACGCTCTGACTTTTGCAGTAACCTATCAATGAAAAGCATTGAGAAGCTCTTTCAACCATCTATCATGTTTATTGCATCCACCATGCCCTCTAGATATGTGCCCATTATGAATAATAACACAAAGATAAAAATTTGAAACACTCAAACACGCAAACCCTGTGTAAGTGAAACAAAATAACAAATACAATGTTAATGTATGATTTGAGAAATGTCTTCACAGATGCGAGTCTACAACTAGACTGAAGGCAAGATGGCAGTGCAGCTGTGAGGTGGAAGAGGCTGGCTCAGGGGATCAGAACGTGGAAATGATGTCATTCATCTTTCCATCATGGGTTGTCAGGTCTGTAGGAGAAAGAAAAGGAGAGGCATTATGCAACAGCACCATTGACTCGGGGTGGATTTACCATTAAATGAACCCTGAAGTTGATTCCCAAGATGCATGTAATTGTTGTCACTTCACAACAACGTCAAGAATAATGCACTGTGTTTCCCCGAAATTAAGACCTACTCCGAAAATAAGCCCTAGTATGATTTTCAGGCTGCTCTGTAATATAAGCCCTACCTTATATTATATTATTATGTTTAATGATTACATCCATCAATTCGGGTATGCGCCCATTCCAGCAAGCATCGGCGCAAGACAGAAACAAAATCCACGGACAGCATCAGCTCATCGCAAGGTGAACACAAGCACACACATACACTGACGTTATTGTAGCTTCACTAAATCCCCAGACCTTCATGTCTTTGGATGGAAAACAGCACACTGTGGAAATCCAACAGGAAAACATGCAAACTCCAGGCACGGATGACAAGGGACGTAACTCCCTGCCAGACAGCAGCGCTACCGCACTGCCACCGTGCCACCCCATATGTGTAACTATTAACAGTATTCATTATTTAAACAAAAATAACGATTTATCTGTAAAATGTAACGTACATATTTTAATGCATTTCATCATGAAAGTGATATCAAGTATAAATCTAAGAATTCTAAATGTGCAGAGAGCTGGAATATTATAAATTTAATGTGTTCTGTGTGGCGATGCAGCTTGCTGCTGGTGTCCGGTCAGGAGGAAGCCCCAGAAGTGTGTAGCGATTTAACTACTGGGCCGGTTTTAAGATGATGCTTAGGTACGATGGTCTGCTTTAATGATAAAGTAAACTACGAGGTTAAAGTGGACATTTCGAGTTTAAAGCTGAAATTTCCACTTTAATTACAAAATAGACATTTTCATGATGTCCTTATTTTTTTTTTTTCTCTGTGGCTCAAATACGCCACTGTACAATCTGATGGTATTGTGAAGGTGCAAAAAAAAAAAAAGACGGCACAGAAGATTGTATGTGAGACTTTTAAAATATATTGTGCCATTACTTTGGGGAATATGCGATGCTTGAATATCAAAGCACTACAAATGCATTTGTGTGTTGGTATTTTGCTTCACCACATCGAAGCATTCATCAAACATTGAAGCACACACATTGATCCTGGAGGATCCTAAAAGCGGCTGGAGTAACAAGAAATTCAGGCTGGAATTCAGGGTTTGAATGTGGAGAGTTAGGACGATATTCCAGAAGAAGATGACATGACTGTATTTGGATAAATGTATATTTTTGTACATGAATAAATATAAGATATCCCCTGAAAATAAGCCCTAGTGCATCTTTTGGAGCAAGAATTAATATAAGACCCGGTCTTATTTTCGGGGAAACATGGTAGCTTGCACCCATGACCACCTGTATTTTGCAATTCACATATGCATGCCCATCCTCACTTGGAAAATAATTTTGATGTGTGCACCATAAATCATACCAAAAATTCTGAAAATATGCATGAATGTAGCTTGCTTTAAAATTTGAGAACTGGTTGGTTGTGACATACCCAAATCATTGCTAATGCAAAGCTGCACTTTCTCCATGGCCAAAATAACAAAATTACGTACTCTTTCATTTCGGCTGATTGTGTATGGTTTCTTCTCATAGATGGCGTGATGATGTGATGTACAAGATTTGCTACGAATATTGTTCCATCTCTGTAAAATGTGTACCATTTTACAGATTCATATTCCACATTTCTTGGAAGATGTATGCTTATCTCTGCCTGAATGCTATCTTCTGGTAGAGACCAAGGGAGTTAGGACATCTCACAAGCTCTTCTAAATTCTGGCGAAGTAGTTTCCTAAATTAGGAGAACTGACAAAATGCTATTACAACTATTTCTAGGAGTAGTTCGGAATTTGTGTCACTCTGCCTGGAAGTCTATGCGCAAAGCCCCAACCATTGACCCATGCTATTAGCCTAACAATGAAAATGCAAAGTGGAAAATTAAAATTAAATAAGCAGCAGGTGGCGCCAGGGCTTATTTGTGTATTTCTTTTCATTTTTGCTGCTTCATTGCTGTTCAGGCTGAAAGTGAAATTGCAAGTGGTGTTATTTCATTTTATTTAAAATTTTACAGAATTCTTGCATGTTGACTTTGAAAATGAAATTGCAAAGAGAAATTGCATTTTTGCAGAAAATTCCTGGAAGAGTATCTACCACGATGTGAAATGTGTGTTATTTTTTATTTTTTTTTTAAATTTGCCTGACTTCCATGAAAATTCACATAGAGGAAGATAAGAGTTTCCTTTTAGCTGGTGTCTGTGTTTTCATTTTCCAGTACTGTCACATAGTTGCTGTTCTTAAAACCTCTACTGATATTTTGAGATCATGTACTACATTCTTTTCTTTTATTTCTGTGAAAATTCCTAAAAAAATGAAATAGCTAGGTTATTGACTAATCAATGATCCCCTTTTCCTTGTCAAACTGTTTACAGTATATGCTAATGTAATAATTAACTACTCACAAGTAACAATAATTATGAATAAAACATGACAGACTATACATATGAAGGCATAAAGAATGAAAACATTAAAAGTATAATTTAGGTAATGTTACCCTAATTATTAGATATTAGATTTTGACCTTCAGATTGTCTATGTATAAAATTGATTGAAAATTCATCTAGAAAAAGATAGTCAAAACAAGTGCAGTACTTGCAGGAAGAGGAATAAATAAGACTTGTATATTGTCTTATTTAATTTACATGTCTACATTCCATTCATTTGCCTTCATTGTGCTTTCAAGGTGTGCATGAAAATCTCCCTGAAGCTGTTAGCAGCAGATGATAAATAGCATTTCAGAAAAGTGTGCCTTGCTCAGATTTCCATCTGATGACTCTTAACAAGCTACTGTAAGATAATTTAATTTAAACAGAACAATGTTGATTTTTCTATTCTCATCTGATCCCCTCATCTTTGAAAATTAAATGTTTCAGGTTTTTCTGGCACTAATAATGGTTCTATTAAGTAGTTATTCAAATCAAACTTAATTTTTGTAATGCCAAACTTAGGTATTTTTGCAGTTGTAGAAACTGGTCTGTAGTGGGTTGTATTTTCCTATAATTCAAATAAAATACCTCAGGGGATATAGATACATAATATAAATATATGTATGTATGTATGTATGTATGTATGTATGTATGTATGTATGTATGTATGTATGTATGTATATTATTTATTTATATATATATATAATATATACAGTATATGTATATGTATGTATGTGGGATATATATATATATATATATATATATATATATATATATATATATATATATATATATATATATATATATATATATATAATATAATCTCATGATGTTCCCTCCACCATACTTTACTGTAGGGATGATGTTTTAATGTTGATATGCAGTGCCCTTTTTACGCCAAATGAAGTTCTGCTTGTTCCTCCCAAATAGTTCAATTTTGGTTTCATCACTCCACAAAACATTTTCCCAGTACCGTTGTGGAGTGTCCAAGTGCTCTTTCACAAACTTCAGACTTTCAGCAATGTTTTTTTTTTGATAGCAGTGGCTTCCTTCTTGGTGTCCTGCCATGGACTCCTTTCTTGTTCAATGTTTTGCGTATAGTTGACTCATGAACAGAGATGTTAGCCAGTTCTAATAACTTCTTCAAGTCCTTTGATGTCTCCATTTATAGACAACTTGCCTAATAGTAGACTGATGAATATCTAAAATCTTTGAGATGACATTGTTACCCTTTCCAGCCTTATGTAGATTAACAATTCTCAATCGTAGCTCTTCAGACAGCTCTTTTGTGCAAGGCATGATTCCCATCTGGATATGCTTCTTGTCAAAAGCTGAAACTCAAACTTTATTGTGTTTTTTATCAATCAAAGTAATTCTAGGCCACACCTATGAACTCATTTCATTAAATGGACTCCAGGTGTGCTAAATTCTGACTGTAATGAGCTTTTTAAAAAGTCATTAGCTTAGGGTTCAGTTACTTTTTCCAACCTTCAGTTTCACAGTTTGGATGATTTATTCAATATGGTCAAAAATTCTCTGAAAATCTATGTATCTTTAGTGTTATTGGAGATGTGTTTGTTCATTATTGTGACTGACATGAAGATACGACCATGTTTTATATGGGAACTAGCAAAATACCCGCGCTTCGCAGCGGAGAAGTAGTGTGTTAAAGAGGTTATGTAAACATATATATACATCCATCCATCCATTTTCTAACCCGCTGAATCCGAACACAGGGTCACGGGGGTCTGCTGGAGCCAATCCCAGCCAACACAGGACACAAGGCAGAAACCAATCCCAGGCAGGGTGCCAACCCACCGCAGGACACACATAAACACACCCACACACCAAGCACACACTAGGGCCAATTTAGAATCGCCAATCCACCTAACCTGCATGTCTTTGGACTGTGGGAGGAAACCGGAGCGCCCGGAGGAAACGCCATGCAGACACGGGGAGAACATGCAAACTCCACGCAGGGAGGATCCGGGAAGCGAACCCAGGTCTCCTTATTGCGAGGCAGCAGCACTACCACTGCACCACCGTGCCGGCCACTATATATACATATACATATACAGTATATACATATCTACATATACATATATATATACATATATACATATTCGGTGACTAAGTGCATTGTAACACGGGCTGTGATTGTTACATGGGAGGGAGATGACAAATCACAGCTTCCCACTTTCTAATCGGGCCTGTGATTGGTGCTTTGACTGATGCCTAGATCCCACAGTATCTCCCCTTAGGAGAGGTGTTAGGCAAGTGTCATTGAATAGCGGCACTGCAAGTTTAGTTTCTTTTCAATAAAGTCAGGCGCGCTTTGCAGTGGCGAAGTTCTGCTTTTAAATTTTTATTAAGAAGAAAAGAAAACCTTTTTAAACTGAGGGAAAATATACCAATAACAATTTGTTAAGGATCTGTTTTTTTGTGAAGCTGTCTTTACACAGCTTCTCCGCTGTTTTATAAACGAATGCCATATAAGTCTGTCCTTTCTGCTTGCTTCGCGGTTCTGTAGTGGTTTATTGTTCGTCTATTACGATTGTTTTTATAAACGAATGCCATATTAGGCCATCCTTTTTCCTTGCTTTGCCAAGGAAGCAGCCTTTTTATTTAATGCACGGGTTCTCCGTTGTTTCATTGTTCGTTTATTACGATTGTTATAGTTGTCTTTGTATACCACGTTGTCAGTTGAGCACTCCGGTTGGAATATGATCAAGCCGTGGAATCTTACTGTTGAGAATGCAACATATAGTTGTACAGGAGAAAAATGGCAATCTTTTGTAGGTCTATGAACTTAATTTATGCTTGTATGCGTCAGTCGCTTCATATTCTTTTCATACCTTATCAATTGTGTAATGTGTTTTTTGAACAGGTTTGATTCATCGAAGTGATCACTCGTGCTGTGTTCAGTCAGTCACTCGCTCGCTTCTTATTGTTTCGCTGCCTTCTCAATTGTGTAATGAAGGTTTTCTTCAGCTCTCTTTGTGGCTGTTCCTTGTTTTCAGTTCACGTGATTACGTGGGAGGCATGATGGCGTGATGCGCAACTCCGCCTCCCACGGCCAGCGAGCTGCAGTCCATTACAGTATATGGACAAAAAAGAGGTTCCAGTTATGACTGTTACGCTTTGAATTTCGAAATGAAACCTGCCTAACTTTTGTAAGTAAGCTGTAAGGAATGAGCCTGCCAAATTTCAGCCTTCCACCTACACGGGAAGTTGGAGAATTAGTGATGAGTGAGTGAGTGAGTCAGTGAGTGAGTGAGTGAGTCAGTGAGGGCTTTGCCTTTTATTAGTATAGATTAGACACAAATATAGATAATTCCTAGGGGTTCACATACTTTTTACTTTGACTGTGTATTTAATCGTTCAGTAATTAGGTTTTGAAATAGCATATGGATAATTCATACAATAAAATGTGTCACAATAAGTCAGGAATCTATAACTTGGAATGCATTAACAAGGGTGATTTTTGTCAGTTTTGAAATTAGTAATAAAGATATATTTGAGGTGGGGGGTTCTTCAAACAAGGTATACCCTTTTTGCCTCTTTATCTTTTTCACATACTGTAAGCCCTGTTTGTCACATATGCTCTTAATGTTCAAACCCTTAGTCTGCTGAAAGCTTCTCTGAGCCCAGCAAATGAATAGTCAGCATTACACTCTTCAGGATGGTTTCTGGGTTGTGGGCATTAAGGACCATAGTTACTTTTCAATTGTAATGTAAATAGTTAATGTTATCTTCTTTATTGCAAAACAATTGCTTTTTGTATATACTTTACTGCTGTATTAGATACATCATGACCATCAATTTAAGGGCTGTGAAAGATCATATTCAGCAGTAGGTTGTGGGATCAGTGAAATCTCAGGTGACTTAGACTTTAAGAAATAACTGTCTTGTTAAGTCGACATGGACTTGTACAGTTTGTGCTAATATTGATTGAGGTGCAGTACATTAAACTGTCAGTCTGGAGAAAACAAAATTACTGGTACTATTCAGTTACTTTAAGAACCAGTGTTTTCACTGAACATGCTGCTCAAAGTCCAATGGCATTCAGTTATCAAAAAAAATAGTAATTGACACTTAAAATATTTACACTATAATATTTTATGTTGCATTTTCTTTGCTGTGTTTCATAAGCAGTGCTGGTGCAGTGAATTGCCTAGGAGCCATCAGCTTCTCTGTGTCCAACAATAATGATGTCTCTCCTGTTTGTTTGTTATGTTACACATTCTGACAACAACAAGGCCGCCACTTCATGGAAAAAAGCAGAATGTTTACTACTGATGTGTGCTAATGAAGAGACTGGCCTTTCACATTTAGTTATTCTTATCTGAATTTTGAAGTTTTTTTGTTATTCTTTGATGAAACTGAGGCTGACAGGTACTCTAGGTAATGGAGAGAGGAAAAGAAAACTATTACAACTGACAGAAACAGCAGTTTTTTCAAAAATTGTTGTTGAAGACCACTTCTTGGTAGCCATGTAACTTGTTGCACATTACTGTCCATTTTCATAGTTACTTTTAGGTTTTGTTTATTGGCTTTACTGGCAACCAGGCTCTCCTTTCAGGTTTGCTAGTCCAATTCAAATTTGTTGAATCTCCAGGAAATTTAATGACATGTTTGACATGTGGACTGTGGGATTAAACCAGTAATGTATGGATAAAGCAACTTTCAAAAACACAAAGCCCTCCAAAGTTGCCACTGAATCCAAAGTAAATTTTAATTTAACTTTACAGCGGACTGTGTATTATTAATCCCCCATTCCAAGTGTGAAATGTTTTACAGTAGTAGTCTAATATAACCAAATTAATTATTCTTGTTATTTCATAGTATTATTGTTTGGAGAACCATTTCATCTGTACTTTTTTTTTTTTTTGTCAAGTATAGTATTTGGGCCAGGATTTTGGAGCTTTAAGGCAGTTGTGCTAATCACTGATCCACTTTGCCACCTCATTTATAAGATAATTTTAATGTTGATCTCAAATCCTTGCTTATATGATTGAATTTAGACATAAAATATAAAGAATATTTTAAAAAATCATATTCCATTTTACTCCCACAGTTACAATACTAAGGGAAAAATTACTATAATTTAGGATTTACTACTTTGGCATGAGAAAAAACACCCCTAGTGAAGATATATGTTCATTCTTTTTAAAGCTAGACTACCTTTCTAACTTGTTTTGTGCTCACAGTTTTCAGAGCGCTATAGTCGTGGCTTATGGCATCCATGGCCTGGTTAATATTTTTTTGATTTTGTATTTACCCCATAATACAGGGTTATGGTGCAAGAGATCGTCTGAGAATTGGGTGATGTTAAGAGTTTTGTCTTTCATGAGCCATTGCTGGGGCTGCTACTATTTTTAATGTACAGGTATATCTCAATAAATTAGAATATCATCGAAAAGTTAATTTATTTCAGTAATTCAATTAAAAAATTGAAACTCATATATTATATAGATTCATTATACATAGAGTGATATATTTTAAGCATTTATTTCTTTTCATTTTGCTGATTATGGCATATAGCTAATTAAAACCCAAAATTCAGTATCTCAGAAAATTAGAATATTGTGGAAAAAGTTCAATATTGTAAGCTCATGGTGTGACACTCCACTCAGCTAATTAACCCAAAACACCTTCAAAGGTCTTCTGAGCCTTTAAATGGTCTCTGTCTGGTTCAGTAGACCACATAGTCATGGGGAAGACTACTCATAATTCATAGTGAAGTAGTTTTAAATATTATTAAAATGTGTTATGTCATGTTCTGGGGTGAAGATATTACAGTTGAAGGAAAAGTACTACTTTTTAAAAATGATTGTTTAACTCTCTCATATATGTAAATTGCTGTTCCATTGTCAAAAATAAAAGATACTGAAATAGTTGCTTGGCTTTCTTAATATTTCAGTTCAGGAAAGAGTAAATTATGATTCTTGTTTTTCATACAAGTCGTCATAAGCCTGTTAAAAAAAATAAATAAAATAAAATAAAGAGATGAAATGAAATGAAAATAAATCTGCCTTGTGTTCATTTATATTACAGAATGGACTTGCTTTTAAGGTTTTTATTGCTGAGAATAGTTTTGCTGCTGATTGTCAAAGAACTGGAAAAAATGTTGTAACGTTCAGTGTAACTAGATGGTTGTATTTTTTTTTATATTGCACGCTTTTTTGTGTGCCTTTGCCATGTTACTTCTTTTTACACATAGTTTTAAATGGATTACACATAGTTTTAACTGGAAGAGTACAAGCAAGTTAATTGACTCACTCACAGAACTGGTGAGCCAGCACTGCTGATTGAAATTGATGTTTTTTTTTTTGAGTCACTATGCACTGCTTTTTCCTTTTTTTTTAAGCACTTTTTTGCTGATATATGGTAACTCAACTGTTAGCACATTTAATTTTTTATTTTTAATCAATCAACTACCAAAAAATAATATTTATCTGACATGGCTCTGGCATTGGGACAGATGCTCCTGGGATAGGCTATGGCTTTGTGCAAATATGAATTGAATAAGCAGGTTCAATAATGGGTGCATCGTTCTCCTAAGTGCTTTTCTAGGTATGTATGGACTAATAATTTATAAGGCTCATAGCTGGAAAATTATTATAATGGATAGGATTAAGGCTTCATTTTTTATATTTAACTGTAGTAGTGGTTATTAAGTATAGTTGATTTTGTATTTTGTAATCCACTTGCGTTAGATTTACAGCATTCAGAAGATACATAATTGTACAATGTTTTGATGACTGTCGGGCTGTCCAACCAGAGTTACTTAGTATTAGTGGCATTCAACTGATTAAATTGTAAGAACAGCTGATGCTCTGTAATGCCTACAGTAAAATGATCCAAATTTCACCTATGTAGATCTTAGTCCCACTTATTTGCTAGCACTACACCACATGGCCCTCTTAATAGAGGGAATAATGACTCTGGGATCCCTGTCTGCAGTGCCTTGGGATGATGCTTATTTGACACAGAGTGTTTTTGAAGGTTCTAAGTCACTTAGTCTCCATCATAATTACCAGATATTCTCTGGAATGAATTTTGTTTTTATTTGACCCAAAAAAATCTTATTAAAATGTATCCACTAAAATGTGTGTTTATGTTTGGCTGTTGGAGCAAATGTTCTTTTAGTTTAAATCAGTAAAGATTCTCTCTCTGTTTTCACGCATTCCTCTAACACTGTTTTTAATACTGCATAATTACATGTTTAATATTTATGTGCCAGCTGTATGTGCCATGTTCCATGTGTAGGAGTGCAGGCCACTCTTCTCGGTTCATGCAGGCTTAGTGTATTTATTTTTTTCCTCCATAATTCTGGACAAACAGCCCTTATAATATTAAATATTCAAATTACATGAAACTTACTGTTCCTTTTTCCACCAATTCCACAGATGCAACAAATTTGTAAACAGTTTTGTGAAACTTACGGAGAAAATACTTTGGCCTTTACTGGTGATGCAGCCTCACTCTCTCTCTCTCTCTCTATGAAAGGTCTGTTAAAAGTGATTTATTACTGTTTTAACCACTCACACTAGAGCGTAGTAATTGTCATCTCATGCAGAAACTGGTGATTCAGATCCAAATAAATATATCTGGTTCTATTGCTAGAATGCATTTTATTACATGTTACTGGCATGAAACAATAATGGTGAATTTGTTTGTGGAGAACCAAAGAAAGCTTAACAGTAAGATTTAAGCAATAAGGAACATTAGGAGCTCAACACTGAATCAGAGTGGAATTAATTTGGCTTTTTTGACATTGACCAACACAAAAAGACTGCGAAAACAGAACTCTGCTAAGTGGACTAAACTGATTTCAAATATAAAACACAAAATCTTATTTGTTATGAACATAGTGGGGAGCAGAAAAATTGCTCTACAACAAATATGATAATTCAGATTGGCCGCATTCATTCAGATTGGCCGCATTCAATAGCCTACCTTTGGCAACACTCACTGCTTGAGTTTAGTATAGAAATATTTGGCAGTTGACTACAGTACATCTTTTATTAAACAAAGCATTAAAATTTTGGATGCTTTTTGGTAGCATTGCCTTCAATATGCAACTATTGGAGAGTTTGAATACATATTGGAAGGTATTATAGGCTTTTTTGGATTTTGTGATTTATATGGAAAATGCTTGTTGTTTGGAAAAAGGACTAGATCAATGCAAATGGTATGCCTGAAACTTGAATTTTCAGAGTACTATACAAGCACACTACCAAGATCAGACTACACAGTACAGTACTAGCCGTCACCTGTGTGGTCTGCTAAATGTCTGATTGCTTGTTAACAGTGATGCACTGGTACTTGACAACTTCCTGCTATGCTTTCCCCACGTGTTTAAAGGGTGCAGAGCACCAAAAAACAGTCTTTTCAACCTCATGAAATTTACTTGGAAATACTACATTAAAACTTGCATCATCCTCACACTAGAAACACTAAAAGATATCAAAATGACTGTCATTGGAAGGTGGACTGTAGGATTATTATAAGTATTATTAACTATGGTACTTCTCAAACGCCTTGAAACTCTTATCAGTACCATTTACTGTAAAACATCATATGGAAAATCATATGGAATATTGAATTAGTACATTCACCTGTTTATGTTGAATAACGTTAACTAGTAGATCAAAAATTTTGTATTATTGATTCATTAAAAGAGGCATCATTATCGGGAAATTCTATTTTTTTGTAACTGCTGATTTAATAGAAACAAAAAGGAGTGTGTAGAGAGTAATATCTTGAAGAGAAGTTGACTAGTTACAGTTTACTAGAATCACATCTTAAACATCATTGCCTCCTTCATTTTACACTTTTTTTTCCCCTCAAATTTGTAGGTAATGCACAAAGAACCAGCTGCCATATCTCTGATAATTTTGATACTTGCACAACTTATTCTAATAGCATATAATACCTCATATTTTGGACAATATTTGTAAAGAATATCTTAACACAGCATGGACTAAACACTAGAGCACAACCTCTATAGCCCACATTATGGGAAATTTAATGTCAGACCTTGAGGACATCTGCAAATATAAGAATAATAACAATAAACAATCTAGACAAGAACAGGCCATTCAACCCAACAAAGCTTGACAGTCCTATCCACATAACTCTTCCAAAATATCAAGTCTAGTTTTAAAGATAGATAGATACTTTATTAATCCCAAGGGGAAATTCACATACTCCAGCAGCACCTTACTGATACAAAAACAATATTAAATTAAAGATTGATAATAATGCAGGTAAAAAACAGACAATATCTTTGTATAATGTTAATGTTTACCCCCCCCCCCGGGTGTAATTGAAGAGTCGCATAGTTTGGGGGAGGAACGATCTTCTCAATCTATCAGTGAAGCAGGACAGTGACAGCAGACTGTCGCTGAAGCTGCTCTTCTGTCTGGAGATGACACTGTTTAGTGGATGCAGTGGATTTTCCATACTTGATAGGAGCCTGCTGAGTGCTCGTTGCTCTGCCACAGATGTCAAACTGTCCAGCTCCATGCCAACAATAGAGCCTGCCTTCCTCACCAGTTTGTCCAGGCGTGAGGCGTCTTTCTTCTTAATGCTGCCTCCCCAGCACACCATAGCGTAGAAGAGGGCGCTCGCCACAACCGTCTGATAGAACATCTGCAGCATCTTATTGCAGATGTTGAAGGACGCCAGCCTTCTAAGGAAGTATAACCAGCTCTGTCCTTTCTTACACAGAGCATCAGTATTGGCAGTCCAGTCTAATTTATCATCAAGCTGCACTCCCAGGTATTTATAGGTCTGCACCATCTGCACACAGTCACCTCTGATGATCACGGGGTCCATGAGGGGTCTGGGCCTCCTAAAATCCACCACCAGCTCCTTGGTTTTGCTGGTGTTCAGGTGTAGGTGGTTTGAGTCGCACCATTTAACAAAGTCATTGATTAGGTCCCTATACTCCTCCTCCTGCCCACTCCTGATGCAGCCCACGATAGCAGTGTCATCAGCGAACTTTTGCTCGTGGCAGGACTCCGAGTTGTATTGGAAGTCCGATGTATATAGGCTGAACAGGACCGGAGAAAGTACAGTCCCTTGTGGCGCTCCTGTGTTGCTGACCACAATGTCAGACGTGCAGTTCCCGAGACGCACATACTGAGGTCTGTCTTTAAGATAGTCCACGATCCATGTCACTAGGTATGAATCTACTCCCATCTCTGTCAGCTTGTCCCTAAGGAGCAGAGGTTGGATTGTGTTGAAGGTGCTAGAGAAGTCTAGAAACATAATTCTTACAGCACCACTGCCTCTGTCCAAGTGGGAGAGGGATTGATGTAGCATATAGATGATGGCATCCTCCGCTCCCACCTTCTCCTGATATGCATACTGCAGAGGGTCGAGGGCATGTTGAACCTGTGGTCTCAGGTGGTGAAGCAGCAGCCTCTCCATGGTCTTCATCACATGTGATGTCAGAGCAACAGGCCAGAAGTCATTCAGCTCACTAGGACGTGATACCTTTGGGACTGAGGTGATGCAAGATGTTTTCCAAAGCTTCGGGACTCTCCCCTGTTCCAGGCTCAGGTTGAAGATGCGCTGTAGAGGACCCCCTAGCTCCGATGCACAGACCTTCAGCAGTTGTGGTGATACTCCATCTAGACCCGCTGCTTTGCTGGCACGAAGTCTCCTCAGCTCTCTGCTTACTTGCGCTATTGTAATTATGGGTGGGGATGTCTCTCCTATGCTGGTATCAGCAGGAGGATTTGTGGAGGGTGCAGTACTCTGAGGTGAGAGTGAGAGTGGGTTAGGGTGGTCAAACCTGTTAAAGAAGTTGTTCATTTGGTTTGCTGTCTTCACGTCTCTCTCGATGGTGGTACCCCGCTTCGAGCTGCAGCCAGTGATGATCTTCATCCCATCCCACACTTCCTTCATGCTGTTATTCCGCAACTTCTGCTCCAGCTTTCTCCTGTACTGCTCCTTCGCCGCCCTGAGCTGGAGTCGGAGTTCCTTCTGCACGTGCTTGAGCTCATGCTGATCACCGCCTTTGAAAGCCCTTTTCTTCTGGTTCAAAAGGCCCTTGATGTCACTTGTAATCCATCCTCACTTTTGGTTTGTAGTGAGGCTGAAGCAGAACCAGGTTATGATCTGCTTTCCCAAGCACAGGCAGCGGGGTGGCGCTGTATGCGTCTTTAACATTTGCATTATGGCACCTGGCTGGGGTTCCTACCCGGACGGGATGCCCAGGAGGACCGTAGGAGGGCTTGTGCCTCCTCCAGAACACGAGGGGGCGTCTGCCCTGGTTGCTTTGGGGGCCATGGGTACAGAGCATGGAAGCTCAACCCTGTAGGGGCCCATGGTCACCGCCAGGGGGTGCCCTGATGCCTTGGGAGCCCTGGACCTCAGTACTTCCGCCACACCCGGAAGTGCTGGGGGGAAGAGTATTGGGGACACCCGGCGGACTTCCGGATATGCCGACAGAGCTTCCGCCACACAGGGGTGTGGCTACAGAAGCCCTCAGGATACACCTGGAGTCCTTCCGAGGTGAATAAAAGGGGCCGCCTCCCTCCAGTCAGGGGCAAGAGTCGGGTGGAAGAGGATGAAGCTTGGTGGAGAGGAGTGGAGGTGGACCAGAGACTGTGAAAGGCATTGTGAGTGTGGCCAGGACTTAAGGGGTGATTGGTGCTGATGCACTGGGTTTGTGAGCACTTCTATTGTATATAATAGTTGTCAATAAACGTGTGTGGTGACGAAACATCATGTCTACCTGTCTGTGTCCGGGCTGTTCCCCACAGCATACAGTAAATCAATAGTCTTATTTCCTGGGTGTTACAGTCCACATACTGGGAGAAGGCAGGTAATGTTTTGTCCAGCGTCACATGGTTAAAGTCTCCAGCGATTAGCACAAGTGCTTCAGGGTGCTGCATTTGTAACTTAGCAACAGCAGAATGGATGATGTCACTCGCTGTCTCCACGTCCGCCCGAGGAGGGATGTACACGATGACAACAATGACGTGTCCAAACTCTCTGGGCAAGTGATAGGGACGCAAACTTACGACCAACAGTTCGATGTCCCTGCAGCAAGTTACACCACCGTGTATTAACATAGAGAGCAAGTCCTCCTCCTTTGTGTTTCCCACAGGTACTTGCATCTCTGTCCGCTCTAACTGTGCTAAACCCGGGTAGCTCCACGTTAGCATCTGGGATGGTGGTAGTTAGCCACGTTTCGCAAAAGCACAACAAACTGCATTCTCTGTAGGTTCTGGCATTTTTCACCAGCGCAGCCAGTTCGTCGATCTTATTTGAGATTGAGTTCACATTTCTCAGAATCACAGAAGGCACCGAAGGCTTAAAACGCCACTTTTTCGCAAGCCGCTTCATTTTTAGCTAATGCCGGCTCTGCTGCCACGATACCGCCTTCTTCTTACCTCGTTGGGTAAATAGGGAACCACACTGGCACTGGCATTTTGTTCTCAGCGCTCGAAGTTGAGCACTTGAATAGACGAGTCTCGGCATGTAAAAATCCATGCCCACGTTGTAAAAGTAAATTTTTCCAGGGAACGAATCCACATAAAATAAAGTGATAGGAGTGATCAATAAATAAAAATAGAAAAATAAAAGTAGAAAAGTACACATACACATACAGTCATACACGGAGCTGCTGAAAAGGCTGCCACTCTCGGCGGTGCCAGAACTAACATTACATAACTAACAACTAACTAAATGTCCCTAATGTCCTGCTGTCTTGACACACTACTTGGTAACTTTACTGTTTTAGTCTGTGGTTCTCTGTGTGAAGAAAAACTTCCTAGTGTTTGTGCAAAATTTACCATTAACAAGTTTGCAACTATGGCCCACTGTTCTGTGATAAAAATAACAAAGCATGAAAGAATCTCTCCTCATCTTTCAATGCATTTTACTAATGCCATTGATAAAATTGAAGAATAAATATCCATTAAATTTATAAAGTAGTCCTTTTTACCACTATATAGGAGGACAGTTTTAGTTGATTTATGTTAAATAATAAATGATTGATTCATTATTGTGCTGTATTCGGGTGAAAATCAGGAGAGATATGTACAGTATACTGTGTGTGTGTGTGTATTATGATTTACATCTTTTGTAACAGTTGCAATATATGTATTTGCACATATGCACCTTCTTATGTCTGTAGCACTTTGTATGATGTGTTCAGGTATACATTTTAGAGCATTCACTACCTCTGTACTAAGTTGGTTAGACCTGCTCAACTGTACATTGCAACAGCACTAAAGCTGACAAAAAGTCTTGTTTCTGTAAATATGTACTAAGTCAAATTCATTTTGGGATAATCTTGTGCTGAATACACACTGCAGCTGACTCAGTTTTTCTAAAGTAAACAGTATGCTGCTGCTGAAGAATGTGAATTTCCCATTGGGATTAATAAAGTATCTATCTATCTATCTATCTATCCATCTCTCACAGCAATATTAACATTTATAATAATATTAATCCTCCAGCTAAAGTAGCGTAGGAGACCTAGATGCAGCAAAATAAAATTGAACAATCAACATGACAGCATGACTCTAAGTCTAGACTTTAAATGCATTGCCAAAGACTTATTTTATTCAAGGTTAGAATATAACTGTTTCCCATATGGGCATGACAAATATAATTTTCCCCTGTTTACTACCATCTATGACTTGACTGATGACTCTCTTCACGTTCCAGGCTTGTTAAAGTTTTCTGTAGTCGGCTTATCATTTGAAAAGCTCTCTCACATCATACAGTGAGCAAATAGTTGTCCACAACATCATTGCCGTGGGCACAGTAAACATGAATCAGTGTTTTAAGATGATAATTATATTCAACTGTCATGACTGTATCAATTGCAATTTTTCAATTACATTGAATTTTGTGAATATATTGGGCTAGTCAGTTTATTTAAGGGATCTAGGTTAAATGTATATCTTTGTTTATCGGGCTGTTTTACTAAGATTCTGTTTTAGCTGACATTGTCACCATATGCTACTGGTTTGTCTGATAGTTCAAATGCAAACTACCTTTGAAAAGAGTCTGTAGCAACAAATAGATTTAAACACATCTAGTGTGCTTTTTTTTTTTTCAACCCAATTTTACCATCACAACTTTTTTTTTTTTAACATTTGGATTGCAGCTGGGCAGTTAACCCAATCCTCCTTCACAGACAGTGCTTTTGTGTGTATGTACATATGTGCACACATGCACCAGTCAGTCACAACATTAAAACCATTGTCCGGGGAAGTGAGTAACATTGATTATCTTGTTACAATTGCATCTCTCCAATGGCAAATATTAGGCAAAAAGTGAACAGTTATTTCTTGAATGGGATGCGTTGAAAACAAAAAAAAAATATGCATATGTAAGGATATGAGCAACTTTAACAAGGGACAAATTGTGATGACTAGATGACTGGGTCAGAGCATCTCCAAAATGGCCGGTCTTGTTGAGTGTTTCCTGTATACAGTGATTAGTATCTACCAAAAGTATTTCAAGAAAGGACAATCGTTGAACTAGTAATGGGCATGTGAGTGTCAGAATTGGACCATGGAGCAATGGAAGAAGTTAGCCTGGTCTGATGAGCCACCTTTTTTTTTTTTAATAAAGATCATGTGGACGGCTTGGGTGTATGTGTGTAGTTTTTACCAGGGGAAGGTAAGCTGGTGGAGGTAGCGTGATGCCCTGGCTGATGTTCAGCTGAGGGTCTTTGCAATTATATGGATGTTACTTTGAAATGAACTATCTACTTAAAGATCGTTGCAGACCACATGCACCCCTTCATAGCAATAGTATTCCCTATTTCATCAGTGGGAGCAGGATAATGTGCCCTGCCAAACTGCAAAAATTGTTCAGAAATTATTTGAGGAACATGCCAAAGAGTTCAAGTTGTTGACTTGGCCTCCAAATTCCTCAGATCTTAATCTGATCAAGCATCTGTGGGATGTGTTGGAAAAACAAGTCCGATTCATGGAGACCCCACCTTGCAACTTTCAGATCTTAAAGGACCTACTGCTAATGTCTTGGTGCTAAATACCACAGCACATCTTCAGAGGTTTTATGGAGTCCATGCTTTGATGGGTCACAGTTTTTTTGGTGACAGGAGGGGGACCTGTACAATATTAGACAAATTGCTTTAATGTTCTGGTTGATCGGTGTGTGTGCGTGTGTGTGTGTGTGTGTACGTGTGTACACAATTCCAAGTAACTTTAGCTAAATTTTGTATTTGGTTCAGGGAACCTCCTGGAAATTTTAAAAGTGAGCAGAGTATTCCAATAATGTAGTATGTTGCCGAACAAAGCCATAATATGGGTACATTTTTATCTTGGAAAAATCAATATAAACAAGAACAAATATTTACTTCTTATTAAAATATCTGGAATAGATGTGCAACAAAACAAAAATTGACATAGTAAAAAGACTTACTATGTGCTTTTTACAGCAGCAGGTCACACCAAGATACTTAATGACTAAGCAATTATTTTATCCTTGCCTTAGATGCCGACATGGCAATGCAAGATTGCATAGTGATACAAAACACCCAGAATTCCTTATGATGTTACTGTAACTACAATAGCTGCCTCATGCATCTGCTTTGCCATAATGAAAATGTAAGATAAGGGAATTTGAAACCTTTATAGATCCTGGATATTACCTTACCTTTCCAGGAGATTATTTTGTTTTAATTATGTTTCTTGCAGATAACAGAATATCCTTGCAGTTTCCGCGCTTTGTTTGCAGTTTGTGTTGAGCCAAAAATTGTAGTGGGTGCAGAAACTGTATGTTTTTAAAAGATGTTAGGAATAAATCAGACCTCTTTTTTGTCACCAAAATATTAAATGAGGAATGAAGGCTTAATGTGTTCACATTGCAGAGTGCTTTATTTGTAAGTGTATTGAAATTTTCAGCGTTTTCCTCACCCTCCATGCTGATTTCTTTCAGCTGTGTGATGTTTGAGGGGTGTGTTGCATGCTTAGTCCATTTCAAATTACCCCACCACACCTTGATGGGATTCAGATCCATTCTTTGATTTTGCCATTCCAGCACCCTCTATTTCTTTCTTTTCAGTCATTCTTTGGTGGATATAGTGGTATATTCAGAGTCATTGACATGTTGCAAGGTCCACTTTTGTTTGGGCATCAGTCGTCTGACAGATGGTCTCACAGTCTCATCGAGCACCCTCTGGTATAATGAAGAATTCATAGTGGATTTTATGATAGTGAGCTTCCAAGGCCTGATGCAGCAAAGCAGACATAAGCCATAACATTTTCACCACAATAATTAACTGTTACTGAGTTCTTTTAGTCAAATACTCCATTTGGTTTTCATCAAATATGTCTTCCGATACTGTGACCGAATAACTGTCTTTGCCTCAACTGTCCAGAGCACATTGTTCCAGAAGTTCTGGGGCCTCATATATAAACAGTGCATACGCACAAAAATGTTGTTTACTCCCGTTCCCATGCTTACTTTGAGATGTATGAAAACTAAACTTTCCGTAAAGCCATGCACGTTTTCACGGCAGTCTCAGGCCTGCATATGTACTTTACTTCTCGGTTTTGCAAACAGGTGGAACCCAGGATCAAAGAAGTGCTACTTTTTCTGTGCGTTTTGTCATTCTTTTTTAGATTAGCATCCATGATGCAGGTTTTATCAAATACACCAAAATTAATTGCATATTGTTTACAAATGTAAGGCACTTGATTGTAATCATTCTGTAACAGTGTAATGGTGCATGGAATAGCCAAACTATTCCAAATACCATAGCTGCTTTAGCATTGTTACTGTCAGTGCACTACTTAGAGTATTTTAACCCATTGTGTCTGTGGTATCACAGCTGCATAGCAGCTGATCGGAAAGCTGTTTTGCGAGTTGTGTCAAGAAAGAAGAGGACATTTATTGCCCTGGAGGACATTTATAGTGCACACTGCCTCAAGAAAGCCACCAGCATGTGCACGGATTCCACTCACTCATACCACAGTCTATTTGAACTTCTTCTATCTGGCAATCACTTTAGAGCCTTTCCTGCATGGACCTTGAGAGTCGGAAATAGTTACACCCTAAGAGCTATAAATGTGTGCAGTCAGTTCATCAAGTGCTCCCAGGAGAATTACCTGCACTATATGTACATGTATATTGCACTTATGCTTTCATATTGTATATTTTTCATTATTTTTCATCATTATTATTATTTTTTTTATCATTTTATAGGAAAATAAGTTTATGGAGGAGTTGCATGTTGAATCTCATTGTACCATGCAATGACAATAAAGGAGTTCAATTCAACTCAATAGAAGAGAGCACGTGTTTGATTTCCAAGAGCTATTGTTTTAGAGCTGTGTGCTGTTAGAATACTAGAATGTATACTTTATATCATTTTTATGATGAAATGCACTGAAGTATGTATATTAAGTTTTACAGATAAATTGTTAACTTCATTTAAATAATGTATACTCCTGATAATAAAACATGTGGGGGGGCACTGTGCCTCGCAGTAAGGAGGTCATGTCCTGGGTATGCCCTGCCAGGAGTTAGTATGTTTTCCTGGTGGGTTTCCTCTGTGTGCTTCGGTTTCCTTCCAAAGGCATGCAGGTTAGGAAATTTGGTGATGTTAAATTGATGTTACTAGTGTATGTGTATGCTCTTATTGACCCTGCGATAAACTGGCGCCCTGTCCAGGTATTGTTCCTGCCTCACTTTTGACACTTGCTGGGACTGGCACGACCCTGGATGGATGGATAGATGGATACAACATGTATAACGAAAACTTTTCAATGATTTGAAGAATCATCAGTCTAAGCTTACAGCTGGTTTTACTTTTTCACAGATGCTTATTCTGTGGTGATTGGTTATGTGGAGAAAGAAGACAGAAGGACAGGAATTGGGGATTAGTACATTTGACACAGTACTGCTGCAATAAATTATTCCATTCAGGGTTACGCCTGTCCCAGCAAGCATCTTGAGGGAGGCAGGGACAATCCCTGGATAGAGCGTCAGCTCGTTACTACTGCTGCGCCACCTTGAAACCCTAAATAGGTTGCCAGAGTGCCAGAAAACCTGAGTGAAAACCTGCTGAACTCCCACACATATAAGGCTGCAAATGTACAGATTTCACACATGGGCTTGGCTGAGAAATAAACCCTTTGTTGTGAGACATCAATATTAAAAATTGCCTACTTGCATTTGACACATGAACTGATACATTTTAAATAAATAAAGGTTGGCACAACTGTTGTTTTGGGAAAAATTATGATCAGTATCTGAATGCAAGTAGTGAGCCTACATCCAAGATTAACACTAGTACATCTGTTTAGAAATAAAAAAAAAAAGACACATCCATAGACCTTTTATTTTATTTTCTTTACTGAGTCCCTATTTTTTTTTTTTTTTAATTCTCTGTAGCCCAAATATGCTTCCATATAACACTCAGACACTCTCCTTTCTATATTGACTTTTATATCTCACCAGCTTCTTTTTTTTGTTTCGGGCACTTGCAACTTTCTAAACTTGAACTTTTTAGTGTCTCCGCTACGATGTGACACTCCATTTATTTCCTTTTATTTCTTATACCACTACCTAAGACACCAAATATTATTCTTTTCCTTGCCCCCACTTCAATGAGCAGGACCTCTATTTTGCATTTTCTGAAATTCTTTCTTTTTCCATGTGCTTTTGTCCTTGTCTTTTAGTAAAACACTGAATGGAAGGGGTTATTTGTATCGATTTGCATATTCAAATGTACAAAATTGCAACATTTCAACAACAAATATCAAATCAAGCTAAATGTCTGAAGTTTTAAATAAAAAATTTCCTCCAAGATCCACTCTAATGATGTTCGTATCCTTTGCACCTGATCTGGTGCATCTGATTCTAATTTTAGGTGTTTCAGTAAGTGATATTTAGGGGTGTGCTTATATTGTATCACCTTTAAAACCTTTACCTGTTTAAATGCAGATCAAATCTTTATATGTCCTCATATGTTATAAAGAAAAAGACATTCATGGGGTATATTTACTTTTTTACATGACTGTAATTTTACCAAAATAACATCACATTGTGATTTGAAGGTTCCCAAATTTCTGTTCTCTATCAGTCTAACTTGGTTGTGTATTCCTTGTGTATATGGTTCTGTGTGTACATAAAAATATCCTAATGTGAAATTTACCAGGACACGTTTCCTTTTGTATCCCACTCCTCACCACTGACTGATGGTGAAGTCAAGTTCAACTTGCCTGTCCTCCAATGGTAAAAGACAAAATCTGATGTTAGCTGTTGATTCTGAATTCTTTGTTATAAATGTGTGTGCACGTTCTGTGTGATGATGTGCAGCCCTGTCCAGCGCTGGCCTACATATTGTGCTAAATGCTACTGGAAGAGGCTCTGTCTCCTTACAACCCTGCACAAGGTAAAGGAGGTTCAAAAAATGGATGCATGGATAATAATAATAATAATAATAATAATTCATTACATTTATATATGTTTCATCAATCTTCAAAACTTAAGAACGAACTATTGCATGTCTGTGGTAGGTTACAAACAAAAAGCAATAATGTACAGATTTTTGATATTTGCATATGTCACAATCAAAATGCCCCCATGACCCTGTGTTAGGAGTGTGCTAGCGGGTTGAATAATGGATGGATGGACAATCACAATACAAAGTCTCGTATCATTTTCTGAGAAATTCTGAATTTTCATTTACATGTTTCCAATGAAATATTTGGCAACCCATCTAATGAAAATATTATATACATAAAGTGAAACCTGGTTAATTGTATTAAATTTCATGGCTGAGATGAATTAGTAATGCATCTGATTACAGTTGCTTATCTTTGCAATTCAGAAATATTGGCTTCTTCATGATTTTACAACCACATACACCTGCTTTTAAACTTTATAGAAATTTAAGGGTATTTCCGCTATGGGCCCATGAAGCTAAGGTGTGAACTTACTATATGCCTTTGTTTAAGGATGGATAAAATCAGTATAGGTGGAATTGTCTTCAGAAAAAATCTCTTGGTTTCGCAATGACTGATGATGATGTATAGAATGCTGTAACTTGTGTCTTGACATAAGTGTCTTCTGGGCAGGTATGTTTTTATCTTGCATAGTAAAATTAAATAGCTGGACAAATTTGTATATTATATGGAAAAATTGTATTTGACCAAGTCGTTTAACTATAAATCTGCAAGGTCCTAATAAATGTATGAATGCACAAGGCAGTATTTCCATACTTTTTGAAATTATGAAATTGTTCATACGAGTGAATTAAATCGTACATTTCTGGAACATATCAAGAAATGGTATGTATCTCTCAAAACAAAGGAGTTCCTTTTTCATCTCTGTAGTGCTGTCATTGATGTATGATGATGCTTGCTCTAATTTAGTTTAAAATCATAGATTATTTCTATCTTCTCACGTAAGTATAGTCTCTGAGATTCAATTGAAAGTACCTTTTAGCACCTTAAAATAATATATCGTTAGGATATATTTCATTTCTGCCTTTATCATTATTACCTTTTTTATGTATCATGCAAATTATGCTTTCTTTCTAAGATTTATAATTCAGAATAATAATTCCATTATATCATGATAAGACATCTGAAGCTTTTTTAGAAATTATGTTAACAACAAATCCGTTTACTAATGATAATGGCTAAATTTCATGAGGGTCCATTAGTATTTTAAATTCTTTTTTTTTTTCCTGCATCAATATGAGGAGCAGGGGCGGCACGGTGGCACAGTGGGTAGCACTGCTGCCTCGCAGTTGGGAGACCTGGGGACCTGGGTTCGATTCCCGGGTCCTCCCTGCGTGGAGTTTGCATGTTCTCCCCGTGTCTGCATGGGTTTCCTCCGGACGCTCCGGTTTCCTCCCACAGTCCAAAGACATGCAGGTTAGGTGGATTGGCGATTCTAAATTGTCCCTATTGTGTGCTTGGTGTATGGGTGATTGTGTGTGTGTGTGTGCCCTGCGGTGGGCTGGCGCCCTGCCCGGGGTTTGTTTCCAGCCTTGCGCCCTGTGTTGGCTGGGATTGGCTCCAGCAGACCCCCGTGACCCTGTAGCTAGGATATAGCGGGTTGGATAATGGATGGATGGATGTTTTCCAGTCATTAAAAACTGTGTACGTTTGAGAGAGTGGAAAAAGGTGGTTCACATGCAGCGGTGCCACAGATAAAAGCTTCTCTGTCTTAAAATACTTCCTATATTGGTTCCATATTCTGAGTGAGTGAAGCACAGTTGGGTTGTTAGTATATTGGCGATGACTTGTATTTATTGGGGTACAAAGCAAGGAATATTGCAGGATTTTATTTCTATTGCGGACCAAGCCTGTGTATGTTCATCTATTTGTGGCCATATCCAGGTTTTTATAGCTTATATATTTGCTGCCCAGTAATAAAATTGAAAATTAGGTACAGCCATGCCGCCTTCCGCCTTAGGTCTTTGTAGGGTTGCCCTTTGGATGCGTGGATGTTTTGAATTCCAAATAAATGAGGTTATGGTTGAATCTAATTTCTTAAAAATGATTTATTGATGTGTATTGGAATGTTTTGAAATAAAAAAAGAAGCTTAGGAAGGATATACATCTTAATGTTAATTCTTCCAACTAAAGTGAGATGAAGGGTTGACCATCTATGCAAGCCTTGCTTAATTTTTTTCATACAGGCGGCAAAATTTTGTTGATAAAGAGCTTTATGTTTACTTGTGATGTCCAATCTAATATTGTGTGCTTGAGAATTCACTGGAAAGAGCACACTTTTATTCAAATTAATTCTGAGACCAGAAATCTTTTGAAATTCTGTTAGTGCTGTTAGGACTACAGGCACAGTATTTTATGGATCTGATATATACAGTACCATATCATCTGAATATAGATAAATTTTCTGTTCAAGTCCTTCGATATATACAGTACCATATCATCTGAATATAGATAAATTTTGTGTTCAAGTCCTTCTCTGATAATCCCCTTTATCTCATAAGCATTTCAACAGTGAACTGCCAGTGGCTCAATGGCAATTGCAAAAAGCAGTGGTGACAAGGGGCATCCTTGTCTGGTACCCTGTTCTAGTTTAACACTAGAATTACCAGAGACTACGAAAAAACTCGTAGATCTGGCCCACCTTAAAACCGTTCTCACCTCTCTTTTGTCTTCTAAATGTGCCGATTAAGATGAGCAGCAAAAAGCCGGCTATTCCATCCCCCACCATCGCAAAACATTCACTAAGTTTTCCCAGCTCATGCCTTGTTTGATAGTCTGGGAGTAACTGAACTGGAATGGAAATAATAGATCATTATGTGGACCACATGCATTTCATGTGTGTTCCGTTTCTACAGTAATCTGTGTAAACACATTGTTAAAACAGAAACTTTTTCATATTTTAGTAATAAATGTTACAAAATGTATAAGAATGTGTGAAGCCTGACGGCCAAACATCAAATAAACACTTTCACAAAAGGTTCAAGGATGTCACAATACCTTCCTTGGCGTAACGCTGAGATTTGCTGACTCAGAGCACGGCAGCCCTGCCGCGCTGTTGAGACCCGAGTTCAATTCCCCGCTGGGGAGGAAGTGTTTTTTTTTTTTCTTTGTAGCCTCAAATGGACATAAAATTTATTGATTAATTCATGCTTTTTTACTTAGAGTCAGGAGCTTATTCAGCTTCTGATCTGACTCTAAGTAACAGCGCCAGTATAAATCACACCCAATCTGACGCTGTTTGTTTTCAAATAATATTGCATTACTTCGACAATGTTTTCTGATTGGTACTATTCACGTCATAAAATGATTTCTTCAAAACGTCCCATATATTTGTTTTGAGATAATGAATAGAGCTTCAAATTACAGGTGCTTGTTCAGTGTAATAGGAACCATAGCACAGAGAGGTGTGTACACTGCAACAGAAGTACACATGTCGTAAGCAGCATACTGCAACATGTTGGGACTGGCAAGATTGGGGGGAAAAAAAACACACGGTCGTATGTATCGTGATACACTGCGGAGCTATAGCGCGTCTTTATGTGAAAACAGCAGTGTCAGATGGGGTAGGGAAGGATCCTGAATGCGACTGAGAGAATGAAAAGTGGATAAAAAAAAAACAAAAACAAAGCTAACCTTTACAAATATCATAAATTACACCGGCTGTTACAGACTGAAATCAAATGTATCTTTTTATTCTAAAATAGTAAAAATAAGAGCAGTTCACTTCTCAAAAGGGAGTCGTGCTGGATCGAACTCGTGACCTTTTGATTCCCAGTCAGCAACTGATACTATTGCACCATAGGGCCGTCGTACTAAATGAGTGTCAATGTCGCACACTAAGGCGGCTTTTTTTCTTCTGCAGTTCTATTTTTGATTAAAAGCGTACTTGTTCTGTTATATTTGTACCTTTCGTGAATGTGTTTCTTTGATATTTGGACTTCAGGCTTCATACATTATATAGTTTATGCCTACATTTTGTCATTTACTACTAGAATATGAAAAACGTTTCTGTTTTAAAAATGTGTTTACACAGATTACTGTAGAAACGGAACACACATGAAATGCGTGTGTTCCAAATAACAATCTATTTCCACTCTAAAACTCCACTTCACTCTCAGATAATCAATCAAGGCATGAGCTGGGAGAAGTTCGTGCACGTTCTAAGTCGGTGGGTGGATGGAATAGTCGGCTGTTTGCAGCTTGTCTTTATCTGCACATTTAGAAGACAAAAGACGATGGTGGAGAAGTGCGAACAGATTTAAGAAGCGATTTAAGGTGGGACGGATCTGTGAGTTTTTTCGTAGGCTCTGGTAATTCTAGTGTTAAAGTAGTCTGAATTAATGTTGGTAATACAAACTGAAGCTTCTGGACTGGTATACAGTAGTTTGATACATGCACAAAAGTTCAGGCCAAACCCATATTTTTCCAATGCAGTGAAAAGTTATTCCATTTAACCATATCAAATACTTTTTCCGCATCCAATGATAATAATATCTCTGGGGTGATTGACTTTGTGGGTGAATATATTACATTAAACAGATTTGAAGCTAAGTGTCTGCATTTAATAAATTCAGTTTGGTGTTGTGATATTACTGAAGGGAGCACTTCTCAATCCTTCCAGCTAGGACTTTGGAGAGTATCTTAACATCATTATTCAGAAGTGAAATTGGTCTGTATGATGCACATTGTAATAAGTCCTTGTTTTGTTTAGGAAAGACAGTAATTTAATGCTTGGCGAAAAGTTTGAGATAGAATTTCATTGTCTCTAGCTTTTGTAAATGTTGCTAATAAAAGGGGATCTAGCTGAGTTGAGAATTTTTTATAAAATGTGGCAGGGTATCCATCAAGGCCTGCTGCTTTCCCACCCTGAAGTGAGTTTATAGCATCTAGTAATTCTGATAGTGCCATAGGTTTATCCAATTCCTCTGCACTAAGAGTATTTATTTGTGATATCTGTAATGCATCCAGAAATGCATTCGATTGTGTGTTGTCTTCTTTGAACTCCGTAGAATATAAGGACTTATAGTAATCTCTAAATATGTGCATTATATTTTTATGGTCAATGATTTTTTTCTCCGCTTGTGCTGGTGATTGCTGGGATTGCATTGCGAACTTCTCGCTTGTGGATTTGTTGAGCTAAGATCTTACTAGCTTTCTCTCCATGTTCATAGAAATTATGTCTTGGTTTAAAAATGAGTTTTTCAGTTTCTTTAGTTAAGAGGTTGCGTTCTGAATGCAGAGCCTGAAGTGCCTCACTTGGACACCTGGCATGATCTTGATCTATTCTGGTCATTTCTTTGATTAGCTCTGATACCTTCTTGGTTTCCAGTTTATTTCTGTGGGAAAGATATGAGATAATCTGTCCTCTTAAGAAAGCCTTAAGGGTTTCCCAGAGTTTTCCTGCAGAAACCTCTGAGGATGTATTTGTCTCTATAATCTGTCGTCTTAAGAAAGCCTTAAGGGTTTCCCAGAGTATTCCTGCAGAAACCTCTGAGGATGTATTTGTCTCTAAAAAAAAAAATTACTTTGTTTGGATATAAATTCTGTACAGCTCTCGTCTGCTAATAAAAGTGGGTTCAGATGCCATCTGCGAGATGAATATGTGGGGCATAGTTATTTTAGCTCCATGATCAAACGAACGTGGTTGGAGACAACAATAACATCATACTTACAAGATTTAATCGTAGGCAAGAAATTGTTATCTACAAAGAAAGAATCCATTCTTGAGTAGCAATGATGCGCTGGTGAGTAGGAGGAATATGCTCTTGAATTTGGGTTTAGAAATCTCTAGGTGTCTGATAAGTTGTGGTCAGTTACAAACTGTGCAATTGTCTTTGCAGTGTTAGATGTCATCGCTCCTGTTCTTGGAGACCTGTCTAGGTCTGGATTTAAAACACAATTAATGTCCCCAGCCATTATAATTTTGAGTGTCCACATTGGGAATGGATGCAAATACATTTTTGATGCCAGTCAATCTTAATGTGCAGTATTATTTCCGGTAACACAAGTACAAAATACAATGTTCAGTGAAGGAAGCTGAGTAAAATTATGACCAGAAGCAGTTAAACTTGACTTTATGTTAAATTGAATTTAAATCATTGAAATCATATGTCAGGAATTATTTTGTGATACCTTGCATTCATAACATGCTTCACAAAACCCAATCATAGCAAACGTAAATGTATATTTTAAAATGGTGTGTAATGTTGCAGCTTCATTGTTCATACAGTTACAATTATATTGCCAGCATTTTATTCCTTCCTTTCTTAGAATAATGCTTTAATTAGATGCATGATAATGAATAGTTTTTCTCTACATTGACATCAGCAACAGCTCTGCAAACACTTCTTATTCAAGCAGGCAACTGTTAATTATCATTTGCAGACTTTAAAAGTGCAATACCCACAAGATGGCTTCAGTAATCATTGATTGTTTAGTGAGGCAACTTGGATAGTAGCTACAAGGTACCTTAAGATGATGAACAGAGCTAGGAAACTTTTTTTTTTCTTTTTCCATCCTCCATTAGTAACAGTTGTGACAATGTGGAAAGTTCATCATGTGTCATTTCTAGCAATTCATTTTCTAATTCACTTTTCTTCTGATTAGCTGGTACCAACCCTGGCAATACTATGCAAGGTGTGGCAAAAATATATAGAAAAAATATATATTGTTTTAAACTCATCCATATCTTTACATATACTTTAATTTGGTATAAATATGATCACATGTTAGTATTTGTTCTCATTATTTTGCATATTTATCCCTAAGCATTAATTAGTATTTATTATACTTAATTATTTATTCAGCTGACATTTTTATCCAAAATAATTTGCTTCTTTCAAACGTAAAAGTGTACTGTGTATTATTGTACAGTTGGAGAACTGCAAGGTTAAATGACTTTTCTGAGCACACACAGTCATTAAAAGGGTAAATTCAGTACTGTTATTTTTCAGTTGTTTTATATATTCATTCATTCATCTTGGAAAATTGTGTTCTTTATTAAATGATTATTTCTAAAAACCTTATAAAAGCTTTGGCCCCTGCTCGCTTCACTCACCAACCCCCCCTGGCCTGCACTACGCGCCAGCCACTTTGTGTTTCTGCCACTCACGTATGTGGATTTCACTTTCACCAAACAACAGATCTTTTAATTCTCTCGAATACTCCTCCTCATTGGGAAGAAACACTACTTTTTCTTGATGGCCACACGAATTAGATTATCTACAAGTCTTCGACTTGAAGTTTAAATCTGAACAATATATATGATCTCTTTTCACTGTTCCATGATTTCACTGAGTAATAATTTCAAATTTGAACAATATATATGATCTCTTTTCGCTGTTCCGTTATTTCACCGAGTAATAATTTCGTTTTTTTTGCGCTAAAGTGATCTGTACTATCATTTTTTTTGAGACTTTCGAATTTTACTACTTTCATTATCTCTAACCTGCTCTGCATGTGCATCACACCAACGTTTTTGAATTCTTTGCTACGTTCTACTTTGTCATCTACTCTTTGTCTTTCATTTCCAGCACCTGGCGTGGTTAAATCTCTTGGCACAAAGTCTCATCTTGCGGGACATGAAAGTATCTCTCTGAAAAAGTCACACCTCGTCCCAGGATTTTTTTTATTATAATAGAGAGACAGTCTACCCCAGCAGCTCACAATAGCAGCCTATGAGGTACAATGGGGAAATAAACAACATGAAGCAAAAGCCTTAGAACTTGCCAAATACAGTAAGTTCAAATACAAGCCAGGAATGCTCCAGATTACAGGCGAGACAAATTGAGAATGTAAACCAAAGTGCATCCATCAATTTGTAAATATGCCTTGCAACTTAAATGGGTATTATTTCTGCCTGGAAAAACAAGTTGAAAGTAATTAAGTTTTAGTTTTACTACAGAATGATTCTTAGACCTGCCTTTCCTGGCTGAAGGGTGCATATTCACTTCACAGTGACTGGTCACAGTGACTGGAATGGGTAGAGTTCTTATTTAAACAGCAGCCATTGTAATGGAATCTTTGGTGCAGAATGGAAGCTCTGGAATAGAACATCATTCAATGAAGCATGTGTCTATATCTGTTTAGCATAACATTGACTTTCAGCTAAAATATTTTGGATTCTTATATACCTATGACCTGCAGTGGGTTGGCACCCTGCCCGGGATTGGTTCCCTGCCTTGTGCCCTGTGTTGGCTGGGATTGGCTCCAGCAGACCCCCGTGACCCTGTGTTCGGATTCAGCGGGTTGGAAAATGGATGGATGGATGGATATACCTATGACACAAAGTTAAAATGGTAAATGGAATAAATTCATTGTAACATGCATGACTTTGAAGTGTGGGATGCAAATTATAAAATATATGGAATTCCTCGAAAAAACAGTTTGAACTTTAAGGCATCACTGGTAAACAAAAAAAACAGCTTACTCTAATTACTCTTACTCAAATTACTCTAATTAAAGATGTCTTTTTGGCTCTAGTTTCAATCACTTCTTTCAGTTTAGTGTTTTAAAATAGAAAAATATCTGTAAAAATCTGTAATTGGGTGTAAAATCACCTCTATCAGTAACACAAATGGCAGCCATCTGTAATAAAACTCTGCAGCAAAAACTTTCTTCCTCAGTACACATTATTTTACATTTTCTGCATGTGAACCTTCAGTTGTCCTCTCATCTTCAATATGTTATAGTTCCTCTTCATTATAGAACCTGGTCATACAGATAAGGTTAGAAAAATTTTGTCATCTTCCTAGGCTGATATCTTATTTGTATAAATGCTTAGAAAAATACAGTTTCACATAGGGATGGGAGATTATAGCCTGAATACTCAAATCTCTTGCAAAGTATGTTTGCAACTTCATTCACAAAATGGGCTATGAGAACCCACACTCCTGGGACTGAAATGTTGCTGCAGATAAAGGGAGGTAGCAAAGTTAAGAAGTCAGCTGGACTTACTTGAAATTGGTGCAGACTCACAAAAAAAATAATAATACTGTATGTTTGTGAAAGTGAAATAGATTTGCTCTTTTTTGATATTTGTGCAACCAGGAACATGTTTTGCTTCAAAGTGGATGTACAGTCAAATGAAAAAGTTTGGGAACCCCTTTTAATTCTTTGGATGTTTGTTTATCATTGGCTGAGCTTTCAAAGTAGCAACTTCCTTTTAATATATGACATGCGTTATGGCAGGCATGCGCAACCTTTCCGCTATTGACGGCCGCACTACAGACTTTTTACTTTAATAACGGCCGCCAGTAAGTCCAAGTAAACTTAATAATGTTTTATGATTTATGTAAAAAATTTACAGATTACACATTAAAACAGAGTATGATATATCTGACAATATTCAATTTACTGGTCTACATATGTAAAAAAATGTCTACGAAACGTCATATAGGACAAAAAACCTTTACAGCAATTGTTTCAGGAAGTTTGGAAAACATCGCCATTAATGGCTTCCTTGCTCTTGCATGTTTGCAGACAGACTTGCAAAGTCAGGGGACTCGCTGGAGACCATTAGCCGTATTCCAGACTCTAGATTGCTGTCTACCAATCGGGTTCGGTACTTGTTTTTCAGATATTTCATTCTGGAAAACGCTGCTTCGCACATATGATGACCGTTTGCTAATGGCGATAGGCAGTGTATGGACTTAGCCACAAGGCCGTACAGGCGTACACTCCCATTTCCTTCTCAGTTCCATATTGGCTAGCCGCTAGTCACGTGACTTCAAATGTACTCCTGGGTGTCAGCCCATTTCAACCGAACTTAATATTCAAGTAAGCAAATCGGCTTTCGGCGTCACCATACCGACCCGGCCGACAAAGATTCCGCGGCGTTGAGACCCCTTACTCGCTGGAGTCCAGAGACCCTACACCTGCACGGCCGCCATTACGTACACTTTAATATACACGTCCACGGCCGCCAAAGTCCTTGCCCACGGCCGCATGCGGCCGTACGGCCGCAGGTTGCGCACAGCTGCGTTATGGAAACAGTAGTATTTCAGGAGTGACATTAAGTTTATTGGATTAACAGAAAATATGTAATATGCATCATAGCAAAATTAGATAGGTGCATAAATTTGGGCACCCCAACAGAGATATTACATCAATACTTAGTTGAGCCTCCTCCTGCAAATATAACAGCCTCTAGACGCCTCCTATAGCCTTTGATGAGTGTCTGGATTCTGGATGGAGGTATTTTTGACCATTCTTCCATATAAAATGTCTCCAGTTCAGTTAAATTTGATGCCTGCCGAGCATGGAGAGCCTACTTCAAATCATCCCATAGATTTTTCGATGATGTTCAAGTCAGGGGACTGTGATGGCCATTCCAGAACATTGTACTTCTCCCTCTGTATGAATACCTTTGTAGATTTCAAATTGTGTTTTGGGTCATTGTCACTTCCAACTCCTGCGTAACTTCAACTTTGTGACTGATGCTTGAACATTATCCTGAAGAATTTGTTGATATTGGGTTGAATTCATCTGACCCTTGACTTTAACAAGGGCCCCAGTCCCTGAACTAGCCACACAGCCCCACAGCATGATAGAACATCAAACAAATTTGACAGTAGGTAGCAGGTGTTTTTCTTGGAATGCGATGTTCTTCTTCCGCCATGCAAAGCACTTTTTGCTTTGACCAGATAACTCAATTTTTGTCTCATCAATCCAAAGCAGTTTGTTCCAAAATGAATCTGGCTTGTCTAAATGAGCATTTGCATACAACAAGCGACTCTGTTTGTGGCGTGAGCGCAGAAGGGGCTTCTTTCTCATCATCCTGCCATACAGATGTTCTTTGTGCAAATTGTACTGAATTGTAGAAAGATGTACAGATTCACAATCCTGCGCATATGCCACTCCTGTATTTTTCTTGGCCTTCCAGACCTGGGTTTAACAGCAACTGTGCCTGTGGCCTTCCATTTCCTGATTACATTCCTTACAATTGTAGCTGACAGTTTATATTTGGTCAAGTATACCAACACTGTGCCATTTTTTTTACAGTTTCAGTTTACTCTTCTGTCCATCCATGAGGCCACAGACCAACACACATGCTGATTGTTGAGGATTGTTTATGCATCCAAATACAAAAATTGGAAACAAAATGCCCCATATATTAACCTTTTGTTATTGCGTTATTTAGAGGTTTATGATGTCATGTATTAGTGTGAAACTATTAATAAAGGATAGTTCATGAAGTTAAAAGGGTTTTGGTAGTGAAAATGATTACTTCTCTGATAGCTGGATTTCTATAATGCAAGTTACTGTATATAGCTCAGTGTTCTCAGATTCTCTCCTGATGACTCCATATGGCTATAGGTTTTTGTTTCCACCAACTTTTTTTTTAGCTGTACTCTTAGCTGTTTTTTCACAGTTTTATGTTCTGGGGTCAATGTAGAAATTATAAACTAAGTTTGGTAAGTTGTCTTTTGAATTTACCAAACATTTATTTACTTGTGGATAATTTTTTTATAAACTTGGTTTTTAAACTTAGTTTTTAAGATTTTCATCGTTATCATCAGGATTTTTATATCCTGCTTTTTCCAGGTGTTCTGGTCATTTAATCCAGTATTTACCAATGAGCACATTAGTGGGTTATAGGCTGAAGTAATTCCATCCTTTCACCATCCAATGACATTTGCCTGGGTGTCAGTTCAACACATTGTTAATTGTCAATTAAGGATGCAATTAAGAGAGTATTTAAATCTGTTAAAAATATAAATTCCCCCCACATGTCTTATCAATGTAAAAAACAATATGTTGTATTTGTTTGAATGCAGGTTAAGGGAGATTAGCTAAATGAGATCTGCTCAGAGGTCTGACTCACTGATCGTGAAACTTGTTGGAACAAAAAACCTACAGCCACAGTGGGTCCCCAGGACTGAGTTTGAAAATCACTGAGTTAGTTAATAACCATGCCACATAAACATCAAACAGACATTTAGCGCTAGTGAATTCCTTCTTGAAAGTGATGAATTATTTCATGATTTGCTATATCTTGTGAAAAAAAATGTGAGTTGCTGGAATTGCATGTTAGCTAGAAATGAATATGAAAAGAAAAGCTACAATCTTTGTTCCTTGTTTGCATGCAGAAAAAAATGAAGCATTGAGGATTGAGGTACACTAAAACAGTGGCAAGCTTGTATAATATAAATGGGTTTAAACAAACTGAAATTATATAAATCTATTCCACTGTCATTAGAAATATGTTAAGACATTAAAAATATGTGGCCTACAATGCATTATAGGGTGCCTGTTGTGGGCAGATTACTTCACTGAGCAAGTTTATTTTAATAACCTGTCCAGTCACACATGGCACAACATAATTGATTAATGTTGATTGGCATAGCTTTAAGGGCCTATTTGCTACAAATCCACCTGAAAGACAAACTGGAAAAAAAATATTGTACAGTTTTAAAAAAAAGCTCTTGATGTAGGGCATGGTTACCTAAATTATTGTTTTGGTAAATCAGCTGCCTTGTTAAAAAAAATCCAACCCTTGTGCTGTGCTATCCTATGCAAGTTTAGGTCAGATTATTCAGCATAACATAAGGAATGAATGTGTTAGTTTCTAGGATAAAGATAAGGGTTTTAGTACCAGAGAAATCCTCTATCAAAATAGGTTAAGAAGTCAATTTAATATTGTGTACAGACTGAATTACATTTTGCAATTTGCATGTGTTTTACTGTGGTTTGCTCCATGTAAGTAATTGATGTGAAATGAGATATTCCAAGGTTTCCTCAAAATCACTTCATATTCATGAAGAAACTCTGAAGACAGTGTACTGGTACAATGTCGTGTCTGATTTGCAGCTGTGTAGATTATTTATGTTGAGTAATATTTTGTTGACAGAATAGCTACATTGTTATAACTTTTTTTCCAATCTTTTTCAAATCTGCATTAGTGTAAAAATGGTAGAGGACTAAAATTTGTTAACTTGACAAACAGTTAAGTATATATGTATTTTGCAGGATCCTCTTTCTTTTTTCACTTTTTTCAAAACGTCACACTCTAGCTGAAGTGGGAATAGCAACTTAAAAGATGTCATTGTGAAATCTGTAATAGAGGGGATAACATAAAGAGAAAGTTATAGCTTGTGGTAGTACTAGCCTTTATCAGTGTCTTTTGCAGCCTACCTTTTCTTTCTTTGCTATTTTCAATTAAAATATAGATGGGGAAATTGATAAAAAGCCAGAGTTCTGTGAAGTGTGGTGTTATCAGGTTTTTATTATTAATGGTACTCTACAGTGAATAATGCTTTAGAAAGATGAAAAGAGCTGAAACTAAGCTAATTGTGACCACTGTGGCTTTTCACCTTTATTTCCAATATTTCTGTAATTCTCTCCTTTCTCAATCTGTATTTCTAAATCTTTCCCATATAAGTTTAATCTAACCAAATTGGTCCTGATTTTTATTGTGCTCGTGTCAGATAACAGACCACTGCTGGCAGCTGCTCTCCATGTCAGATCTATGGCAGCACTTTTTATGTGTGCAGTTACAAAACATTTTTATGTTATAATTGGGGAGGCAGTGCTTTGCAGTTTCAATATATCCTTTTGTATTTGAGCCCACTCCTGTTATTTTGCTCTCATTAAAATAATGAAACAAAATGACATTGAGCAGATTACTATTTCAGGAGGTGCAGAATAATTTTGCATTTGCTTTAGCTACTATTTCTCATAATTTTATTCTTCAAAGTATCCATTTTGTTGTTTGTTGTTATTATTTTGTTAGAATTCTATTAAACATCAATCGTTGTTCACTTTTTTGATGTTTAGTCATAAAAGTTATTTTAGTAGGCCTTCTTGTTTAAGTGATTATTCTAAAAACTTCTAAAAGGTTGTGTTTTGACATGCTTTATAAACTTGCTCAAGAAACACAGGTTGTAAAGGTAATATGGGTTGTTGCCTGAATGAAATGACCAGCCTTATGAATTGAAAGTTAAATTAACTGAGGATCTGATACTGTACACTTGTGGAAATGATATCCCATATAGAGCCAGAAACTATGTTGACTCAACAGTACACAAAGGAAGTTCTCTTTAGTATTTTGCTTGGTGGGTAAGGTACATTTATTTGAAAGAAGCCCTGATATGTATGGTTTACTAACATCTCATCCAATCATGATTCTTGCTTGAATATGCCGCTTAGAGGGTAGGCTTTTGTTTTTTGTGAACCTTGTACCAAAAAAATTGAAGTGGATGGGAGGATGGACTACTGCTTCAGATATTCTGCAACTTTCCTTTATACTTGATACACTAATAACGATGTTTTCTCTTTAATTACATCCATTTTAAATACTGTATATATTAAATAGGTTGCATGATTGTTTATGTTGATCACGTGGTATCAATAATGTAACAATGATGATGATGGTATGAGGAGTGTGTTAAAGGACTTGGAATTAGTTTTGTAAAGCTTGGGAAATGGCAGAAATGTGTGTGTGTTTTTTTTTTTTTGTTTTTTTTAGTTATACTTTTCTCCCTTTTTCTGTATAACCCCCACATAAATGTTCTTGTGTCGGATTACTTGTTTAAGCTCTTTAGGATATATAGTATTGTAGTAGCTAAAACTTGTAGAAAGTGCCAATTTCATGGAAGGGAGAGGTGGTTGTTATATTTAGAACTACTTTTTCCCGATTGAAGTTTTATAAAGTGTAATGGTCTTGGAAAAAATGAGAATTGGATCACTTTATCTTTGGTGACACTGTTAACATTCAACGCCCACTGTTTGTTTTGTTGTTATTAAAACACAAAACTAATCACACAGTATCCATCCTTCTTCCTTTCTTTCTCAGAAAGAAGGAAACTTATAATATAGTAAAGGGATTCAGAAAATGAATAAGAGTTATGACTGAAATGGAAGGATATTTCACGTGAAGGAAAGGGGTTGCACTTGTTGAAGACTAAACTTCAGACAGAAAGGCCCACAAACAAACAGCAACTGAAAGCTGCTGCAGTAAAGGCCTGGCAGAGCATTAAAAAGGAGGAAACCCAGCATCTGGTGATGTCCATGAGTTCAAGACTTCAGGCTGTCATTGTCAGCAATGGGTTTTCAACCAAGTATTAGAAATAAACATTTTATTTCCAGTTATTTAATTTGTCCAATTACTTTTGAGCCACTGAAATGAAGAGATTGTGTTAAAAAATGCTTTAGTTGCCTCACATTTTTATGCAATCGTTTTGTTCACCCCACTGAATTAAAGCTGAAAGTCTGCACTTCAACTACATCTGAGTTGTTTCATTTAAAATTCATTGTGGTAATGTACAGAACCAAAATTAGAAAAAAGTTGTCTCTGTCCAAATATTTATGGACCTAACTGTATGTAGTTTAATGTGTTCTTGTTTATCATGATGACAGAGAGTAGCAGCTTGTTGTGTGTTGTTTGGACATGCAAGCAACAATTGCCAGTGTACTCGGTGCTGCTGCTACTACTACTACTACTACTACTACTACTACTACTACTACTACTACCTCACAAAATGTTGATCATTTGGGTTATTTTTTGACTTTAGAAGAGTGAGGTTAGCTTTGTTTTGTTTACATGATGTTTCTAAAGTTTAAATAAGGTTTAACTGTTCTATAAAACCTTCAAATCTCAACATACTTTTGTTCTTTTTGCTGACTCTGTGTCTATGAGGTTTTCTGACACATTACTGCTTAAACCATTGATTTGTCTTCTACTTACATCACCATATTCTGAAAAACACAATTTTATGTGCAGTCTGCCTGTGCCCAATGTTTACTGTCTCCATTGGCTGGCAATATGGTAATTACCAGTAATTATCATGTAGTTTCATTACTCACAAATGCAGTTTTTCCATTGTTTTTAGAAAGTGCATGCTTATCTATTTGTCCAACTCTCAAGTGGTGCTATTTGTCATGAACCTTATCTTTGAAAGATTTATTTACTTAACATTTCCTTTGGTAGAGGTGTTTCTACTTAGTCCTACTGCCTACTTGCTCTTTTCCAGGCTGGTTGTTTTCTTATATGCACCAGGTGCATATGTGTTCTGTAGACATAGTGATTTATTTCTTGCTTTGATGTTCTCCATTTGTATCTTTGCTGTTATTACTTATCTCTTTTGAAAAGTGATGTGCTACTTTGTATGCCAGTAATAGCTCCAGGAAGTTGAGGAATACGGGGTCAGAGCACTTTCACAACTTTTTAGCTTAATTCAGTGACAAAAATAATTAAAGCATACATCATATACATACTTGAACATCCACATTATGTTTCACATCCAGTAAACAGGGCAGACATGCTGTGTTCCATGTGCATCAGACATAGGTTGCCTTTTCATCAAATATGTAAATGAAGGCCTGTGTCAGTGTGCAAGGTTGTAGTATCTGTAAGCATGTAAAAGAGTCATGACTGGCCTACATTCTGATTCTTCCCATGAGAACTTGTATGAGCCCCTGCTTGAAGAGACAATTACTGTTAGTTTTGTGAACATCTCTTAGAAGGCTTGTGTAGGTGTTGGCACACAGACAGAAATTAGTAACATCTGTTCAATATTAAGTGTACTAAAACGTCTGATTTTGCATTTGGGCCACCCCAGAAGTCTCATTTCTGTTTATGTGAAGAAAATGCTTTTCTCATCAATTGAACAAACATGTAGTGTCTCTTTCAAATTCCATTTCAATTAGCATTAGAGGGACTTGTCATTTTGTTATGTATTTAAAGTAGACAAAGTACTTTTGTGTGGGTAAGTGTGCCATGCTGTAAACTGGCACCTAGTCCAGTGGTGATTCCTACCTTGCTCCAAGTGATGCCTAAGTACACTCCTTCTTCCTGTGACTATCAATTGGATAAATTATTTACGAAAATAAACTGATAGAAGGATTGAAGGCAGTACATTTTAGGATGTCTACATCAAAAAATAACTCCTGATATGTAAAGAGCTGCTGTATTTCTGTATTCAGATTGGTTTAGGAGAGACCTTGGTGACAAATGGCTTTGTTAAGCCTTTGGACAAAGAGAACAGTGTTATACTCTACTTTATGGTTTGGAGCCTCCCTATTACAAAGAGAGTACCACAGACAACTGTGGAACCATTTAATAGAAGGCTGCCATAAATGCTTGATTTTTTTCATTTAGAGGCCATTTTTGTAACATCTGACATAACAAAATCTAGTTAATACAATTTGAGGTCTAGTTTTAATAAACATTTGTAATTTTTTGTTTCATGCAATACTGAGCAGGGTGTTCCCATTAAATGTCCTCTGGAGATGTGATAGCAGTGCATCACGTTATGCCATTTTTCCCTAAAATGTTTATAATTTTATGTCTTGTGTCTTAACACCTTATTTTTAACCTACATTTATTTTTCTGTTTCCCTTGTATATGCATTAGTCTTCTTGTCCTTTCCTTTGTTTTGACAACCCAAGTCTTTTGTTGTACTAACAGAATTTGCTCTGTTGTTTGCTTGCACACTAGTGTGGCATTTGCAGAGATGCTTTATTCAAATAGAGGGTTATGAAGTTTTTGCTAGGAGATGCATGTGAAGAGCTTTCAGTTTATTCAAGTTGGTGTGGGCACTGAGTAAGGGAGAGCCATGACCCTTGCTGATTAGTGACCTGGGATATGGCATTTGAAGAAGCCTATGGGGAAAATATAAAAGGAAATATCAAGAATATCCACAGTCTCTGCAGAATGGGACAGCAGTCTAGAAGGTAATGCATTTGCAGCTATATGTTTCTAAAGGAGTGAAAAGGGTAAAAGCAGAGTGTCTGCTAAATTACAGAATTGCTCAAGCATTTATTCAGATTAAAGTCTGTAGAATTAAGAAGCTACTTTGGTTATATATTGTACCACACAGTCACACAGATTATACAGAAATTTTTTTTTTTTTTGACTAGATATCCATAACAGGGCAACATTTTGGTGATGCAACAAGCATTTATATTTCACAGGGCGTGAGCACAGATTTGGCTCTTGGTGCATTTCTTCTCTCCTTCCCAAACCCGAACCCCCCAAGAACTACAATATATGCTGGTAGTTTATTTTGCAGGTCCTGATCAGCCCAGTGTAAATATATGTGATTTAATGCCTTGCGCTAAGATAGGGTTGACCCTGAAAAGAATTAAGTTGGTTGGATGATATATGAATAAATAGACCTAGGTAAAAAATATGGATTTTCCATTTATCCTTTGTTTTATTTAAACGATTCAATATCGATTCTTATAGTCTCATGATCAATCTTGTGAATCTCAGTCCTACTCAATTATTATATGTAGATTTTTGTTTATCTTCGTTTTTGGTGTCAGATGCAGTAGATGTTGCTAATGCACTTGTTAAGGCTTTCAATGGAAAAAGCAATTTACTACTTTGCATAGAATGAGAAGGGTCTGGCCGCAGGTAGGATAGCATAAAATTGTGTGTCATCCTCCACTGAAATCAGCGCCTTAGACACTTCAACTAGATGTGTGGACTTCCTACAGATTCAAATGGTGCTTCAGTAAAGAACAACTGGATAAAACCTAAGCCACATGTAAGCTGTGCAGCTCAGAAGTTAAGTATTGTTGTAACACAACAAATTTGAGAAATAATTTATCCAGATGTCACCCATACATGTAATTTCAGTTGACATCCAAATGAGTATAGCTTAAACAATCTACACTGGAGACGGTGGGTAGCTCAAAGCTTCCGTTTAATTCACCTTGTGCCCAGAAAATAACAATCTATAGCAATGTTTATCTGTAAAGATATTAGACCCAACACCATTGATGAAAATGAGGGCTTTCAACAAATGATATAGGTTTTTGAGCTGTGGTATGCTATACCAACCAGAAAGCAAATGAGTGAAGTTATTGTGTCTAGGCTTTATGAAGATCTTAAGCACAACATTGCCACTTCACTCAGGTCAGCATAGAGAGTGATCTTAACTTGCAACAGCTGAACATTGAGGGCAGCAGATTTCTAATGGTGAATCACATGTCCCTACATTAGAAACAACGGGGCACCTGTGTAGGATGTGTTGCAGACGAGCGCACTGCATGCCAGTCACACCGGTAGCAACCTTGCTGCTGACTGTTGTTCCTAAAACCTTTCTAGCATTTCCATGGCGCTGAGCCATCGTGTCTAACTGTACTGCCATGGTGGAAAAAGTTTGCAACGTGCCTCACCTGGCCGAACAAGTGGGTGCTTGTTGGAATTTTCAGAGCAGCCTGCCATGCCAGAGTTAGTGTTTGCACAAAGCAGCTGGCGAGAAGTATCTCCATAAACTGCATCGCACAGATGATATTAGCGGAGTTGTCAGTCATGATGGCCGGTTCTTTTTCTTTAATGTTCCATTCATCCAACGCTGCTGTCAACACGCATCAGTACTCCTCATTTTAAAATGCTTCATTTTTTCTGAAGACGAACCGTGAGGACACATTTTCAATTCTGATTAACATGACTGCGACTTATGAGCAACTGAAGATATGTGTAACTTGTAGAATTATAGACAGACACCAGTCTTCCCTCTGTATCTTTAATTTTGACTAATTCAAGATTATTTTAAATGTCCAGTAGGGGAATAAATTTGGCTAGCAGTTTAGCTGATGGGTGTCTAAATGGAGATGCAGAACACATAAATAGGTTTTTGAATAACATTTATTATTTAAGAAGCAATATTTGATTATCTCTCTATTATAGAAAAAAATCCTGGGAGAGAAAGACGGGAGACAAGACGTGATCTTCACATTAAGATCACGGAAGACACTTAAAAGACCCGTGAGACGAAAGAGAATGGCCACGGAACGTCTTGCGGGGACCTTAAACATGAGACTTTGTGCCAAGAGATTGACCCAGGACCGTCTCGCGATGACGTAGAACATGAGATTCTTGCAAGACACGTCCTACTTACAACCAATATCAAATAAGAAAATGGGCAGCAGAACATTCAATCGTCTAAAGAATTTGAGCACACACAGATCCAGGGTCTCAGTGCATATAAAACGTATAAGGACAATACGTTATAAATAAAACGTCGATGACTAAGCGAAGAAGAAAGCAGCGCGGAAAAAAGAGACTCAAAAGCGTTGGGAGAGAAAAAAGAGCAAAAAAGAAAAAGAATAATCTAGGTGCAAATTCAGAAAATAAGGAAAGTAATTATCTGCCCGTAACAAGTGGAATTGAAAAAAAGCACGTCCAGTAGGGCTCAGAATTAAAATATGGAGAGTAAAAGACAAAGTAGAACTTCATAAAGATGTTCATACTATACACATGCAGAGCAGGTTAGAGATTATGAAAGCAGTGGAATTCAAAAGGCTCAAAAAAAAAAAAAAACGTTGCGATACATATGTGGACAAAGATAAAGAATATGAAAGTAGGAAAATTAGAAAGTATAAAAAAAGAAAGTAAAGATTGCAGTAGTGCAAACAAACAGAATTTATTACTCGAAAAAGGGAAAATAATCACCACGGACAAGGTGTTATTAAAAAAAAAAAACAGGACAAAGCGAGGTCAGAAATAAAAGACAGAGTAGAAAACAAAGTAAAACGTCATAAAGAGGTTAAAAAACAAGGGGGCCAAACACATGCAGAGCAGGTTATAGATAATGAAAACTGGAATTCAAAAGACTAAAAAAAAAACGTAGGCACGATACACATGCTGAGCCAGATACAGAATATGAAAGCAGAAAAAAACGACAGTGTCAAAACAAAGACAGTAAACATCACATTAGCGCAAAAAAAAAGAAATTATTACTTGGAGAAATAATGAAAAGGTGAATAGAGATCGAATATATGGACATAGGTGATATGTCAGCAGTATGTAAATATTGTAAGGCTTTGAAGTTTAAGTCAGAGAATTTCAAAAACGGGGTGTAAGGCTTTGAAGTTTAAGTCAGAGAATTTCAAAAACGGGGTTTACCTCACATGCATTTATTGGTTACTTTGCAAAAAAAAATTATTAACTGCCGATGATGTGGATCGTTTTTTCTGTGCTGAAATTCCAAACAGAGAAACTTATCCTGAATTATGGTACAAAGTCATTAAACACATGTCTCACTGACCTCATTTAAAAGATTCAGCATATTAGGACTCGAAAGATTCCAAATATTGTTTTTACAGAAGTTCTGAAATAAAAGGGAAACTAATGAAATAGCAACAATTCAAAGAAGAAAAAATCTTAAAAGTGTGTATCCGGAAAACCAAACACGGGGGTTGGCGAGCAAAGCCCCCTAGTTTTATAATAATAATATTTGCAAGATGATATGGATGTTTTGTAAAGTAGATGCCATTGCATTGTATTAAAACAAGGAGCCTCCCCCATAATATGTGTGGACTCTGATGTGGCAATACATATTTTCATTAACTTATGGTGAAATTTGAATGAGTGCAATGCTGTGAAAAAGTGTTTTTTTTTTTTTAAAGAGCAATATTTTTTTGTTCCACATCTTTCAAATAATGATGTTAACTGTTCATTACTAATGAAGTATTTCTTCTTAAATGTCATTCCATGCTTATGCATATGTTAAGAAGTCACTATATATACACCCTTCAAATAGTGTTACTGAAATTTGTCACATATTAATGTTCTCTATGCATGGTTAAGTAATCTCTAAAAGCATCACCAATTCAAATATATCTGTGCACACTACTTCAGTCAAGATAAATTCGATATTGAATTAAATCAGTGCATTATAAATCGGAATCACATCGGGATATCAATGCCAATACCCAGCCCTATAAATAAATACACTTTGTAATATTTATGTATATGTACTGTATATACTCTAGATAGGTACATACTGTACATACATATGTAAGGCACTTGGAAGTTCCTAAATCTGTCTGTCTTGTGGTGATGCTGTGATTGCCAGCCTTCAGCACTTATGCATTATATTATGTATTATGTTTTATATATTGGTATAATATCTTTATCTGTAGTGCCAATTATTTGATTAGTTACACATCTAAAGTTTGGTGAGGTTGAAAAAAAAAAAAGTTTTGTGTGTAGCTTTCTTAGTAAATTCAATTCAATTCAAGGGCAGAACTTGTAAGGTCAATTCTAGGAATTAAAACAGTATTGTCAGTATGTGATCCTGTAAGTATTTTTGCTTCAATAACATTGTTTGTCATGGTGTTGATGACTAAACGTGTACCGTTGCATAAACCCTGTTTAGTATTAAGGTTTCTTAATAGCATGACAATTGTTCCGATTTTAAGGTTAAGATTGTGTTGTGGTAATCCGGCTGGGTTAATAGTGTTCAGATATTATAAGGGGTAATTAACATGTTCAATCTCGTCTTCAGAATCAACTTTGTCAGTACTTAGAAAGAGGCGGCTTTCTCCAGGAAGTAATGCATTGAGTTGGTTATTTATGTGATCAACATCAATATTCTTTGGAAATTATATATAGCCCGTTGCGTTAACAGTGGTATCTGGTCTATTGTTTTGGAGGCGTGAGCGCAACTCCATTAGTTCTTCCTTCTTTAGCGTTAGTGATATGGATAATGGATTGCACTTACTGTTAATACGTAGCGTTTTCTGTGGTTGAATTGTTAATAATGTATGATTGTAATGTGATGATTCACTTATGCTGTATAGTCTTCACGTGTGAGGATGACGAACCTTTAATACGGAGTGTCCGTTTATTCTTATTACCAATCAGGTGTTGTGCCTGTGTCTTGTGTGGTTGCACTGTTAATATTGTATCACTGTAATGTGATTCAAATATGTTGTGGAGTCCGTATTTGTAGGGTTTCTGTACTATATCGTGTTTTTGCTTGCGGGTTATTAGAGGTGCGTGGATCATGCATGTGTAGTGTGTTTGCGTACTATCTGGCGCTTTCCGTACTCGAATTGATTTGTGACCCTTTCTGGACTCCGTAGTCTGTCCCGTTTTACTGTGGGGTGGCGTATCAGGTCGAGTTTGATTTGTGAACCTTTCTCGACTCCGTATTCTGTCCCGTTCTACTCTGGGGTGGGGCGCTGACTCCTGTTGTTTGTGTGATTGTATCACTGTAATGTGATTCAAATATGTTGTGGAGTCCGTATTTGTTGGGTTTCTGTACTATATCGTGTTTTTGCTTGCGGGTCATTAGAGGTGCGTGGATCAAGCTGTGTAGTGTGTTTGCGTACAATCTTGCGCTTTCCGTAGTCTGTCCCGTTTTACTCTGGGGTTGGGCGCTGACTCCTGTTGTTTGTGTGGTTATGTCGTTTGTAGTCTCCATGGACTCCATAGTCTGTGGGGGGGGTTTGTGTGGCACACCAAGCAGCACATTATTCCTAAGTTTACTCAGCAGTAGTGCCACGCACAATATGGCGGTGACGCCTGCGCCCTCACTACGCATTAGTGCCACTCACAATATGGCGGCAATGCTTGCGCCTTCCGTATTATGTCGGGTTTCACCATGCTGTGTAGGCGCCTTTGCCTTTCGTATTTTCCCGCGTCTTCCCACGCGCGATGTAGGCGCCTGCACCTTCCGGGTCTGCCTCCGCTGTGTGGTGTGGACGTTTAACTGTTGTTGTTTCCGCCTTTATATTCTGTCCCTCGCTGTGCATGTGTTTTGTGCCTAGGTTTTTTTGAAGCTGTTGCATTCCAGTTTTCATCATCTGTAACCTGCTCTCCATGTGTTTGGCCCCGTTCTTTAACCTCTTTATGACGTTTTACTTTGTTTCCTACTCTGTCTTTTATTTCTGACCTCGCTTTATCCTGCTTGCGGCATGGCAGACGGTTCGTATCGTAGTCTCTCCCGTTTCACTCTGGGGAGGGGGGCTTTGTGTGGCGCCTGCGCACTATGTCTCCTGCGTCCACGGGCAGGTCCCTGCGTCCATATCCGGTTTACCATTCTTGTTTAGTAGTATGGATATTGTCAAACACGTACGCATGGGAGGCAGCTAAAGGGTGAACCAGACCAGGATGTGGCAGAGTGCACTGACTCTTTTTCTCCCTTTTCTGCAGACCATTCACGGGAGATCTCACCTGGCCCTCTTGACGTCACTTCCGGGTCCGAGCCTATGGAGGAAGACCCTTGTGAGCCTGACCCCTTTGACCTCACTTCCTGTCTTCCCCTTTAAAAGCTTCCACCTTTCCCCTAATCTCTCTGTTCTGTTTTGAACTCAGTTTTGTGCACATCAGTGCTGTATTTATTTTTCGACTTTGCAGCCAGGATACCAATTATATGGGTGGCTGCCCCATACCTTGCTATGGCTCTGTGTGGAGTTTGTGACAATATATATATTAGTGCTGGGCAACGATTAAAGTTTTTAATTGTGATTAATGGTAGACAATCACAACAGTCACATTGTCCATCCATCCATCCATTTTCCAACCCGCTGAATCCGAACACAGGTTCACGGGGGTCTGCTGGAGCCAATCCCAGCCATCACAGGGCACAAGGCAGGGAACCAATCCTGGGCAGGGTGCCAACCCACCGCAGGACACACACAAGCACACCCACACACCAAGCACACACTAGGGCCAATTTAGAATCGCCAATCCACCTAACCAGCATGTCTTTGGACTGTGGGAGGAAACCGGAGCGCCCGGAGGAAACCCACGCAGACACGGGGAGAACATGCAAACTCCACGCAGGGAGGACCCGGGAAGCAAACCCAGGTCCCCAGATCTCCCAACTGCGAGGCAGCAGCGCTACCCACTGCGCCACCGTGCCGCCCCAGTCACATTGTTATGTACAAAATTCAGTAGTGAACTCAAAAGTAGTGTATTGCGTGTATTTAGTTTGCAAGCACTTTAAACAAATAAGGTGCTTTTTAACAGCAGTATTTCCTTTACATAGTAGCAGTTAAAATATTTCTTGCAAATCTCAGCTTAAACATTAATTTAATCATATCAAATAGAAAACCAAAGATACAGTATTTGCCACTGCCGGGGCATTAAGGTTTTATCTAGTTTGTTTATAGAAAAACAAGTTACCCTCAGAGTTCAGAGCCACGATCATAACATTATAACTTCTGAGCAACAACAAGTTAACATTTCTAAATCTGTTTTATTTTTTATCTGAACAGATACCAGCAGAAACATTTTCTTTTATCTGGAAGCACAGCATAAACAGTCTTTGAGGGCTAATATTTTTTCCAGAAAACTCACTTTTCTGAAAAGCACACACAGCAGTGGTTTCACACATAAATCAACATAAAACGTCTGTTGCCGCCTGCTATTGCTGCTCACTTCATATATATATATATATATATATATATATAAACTTGTACAGAGTATACAGAAAAAATGGATGCATTTCAAAATGGTATAGCTCAGAAAATACTGAAAGTACACAAAAGTCCTACTGTCTTTACATGGGAATATACAGTAGAGGAAAAATTGGTGGATTGTCATATTTCCACTCCCCTGTTTCTTAATTTTTGTTTTTTAAAGGAAGGGCTGCTTGATGCAGGGATAAACAGGTACTCTTTTACAAGTGTGTTTTTATTTTTTTTGCCTTTTAATTTTATTTTTACTTTTTTTGTGAGTTATTTGTTGTTTATGCAAATGTTAAACCAAATACGGGCAGATCCAATATGATCAAATTAATTATGCAGTAGCCCTTCTCTGTCAGGAGACAAACACACTGTCTTCTCTGTGAAAAGTCTCACCTTGCAGCTACTGTATGTGGGAGAGTGCAATATCTGGCCTAGTTTTACAGCTGTTGTTTTCTGGATTGAATATATGTCAAGTGAGAGGACTATATAATTTCATGTGCTGGTGTACTCTGAAAAATTAAGGCTGGTCACATTTTATATATATTTGGCTTTAACAGTTCCAGACCTGCGCTTTCAATATCATTATCTACTTCATCTTCACGTTTGTCACTTGTGTGATCTCTGTATGAGACTTTTTAGATATCATCTTTGCTTTTGTTGATGCTTTTGATTTAGATTTGAAAGAAAGCCCATACATTATTGAAACTCTGAGCTCCAGCCAGCAGCCTTATTTCTGGAAAGCATTTTTTTAATTTTATTTTTTCCTTTTTATTCTTTTGTACTTATAGTCTTGAACAAAAATAACTCCAGTTACTGCAACCTTATAATCATCAGAGTAACATTTAAAATCTATGTGATAGAACAGACATTGGCTCACCACATATTGTTGCATACCACATTTCTTGTGGTTCCATGTTTATGTGTGTGTATTGTGAATTTTGCATGTTTTCCCTGTGTTAGTTTAGCTCCTTCTCACAGTTTTATTTCTCAGATGAATGGAGAATTGCAATAGGCCTGTCATAAATATATTAATATGTATATGTGTGATTTGTGATGGACTAATATCCTGTCTTGTACCCACTGATAGCAAATTAGACTCCAATGCCAAATTGCCCTGTTTAGAGTAAATGTGTTAAGACAATATTAGATGCAATATAAATATATTTTATTTGGAAAAAGCTTTTAAATGAAAATAAAATATCATTAGTGTGATTGATTTAAAGTCTTTCTGATTTATAACATAATATCCTCGAATGCACTTGGCCCAAATCAGGATGGCAGGGGTCTGAAGGTAATTCCAGCATCATTCAGGGATCAATCTTGGGTGACTTCCGGTCCATCACATGGTACATTTAGTCACACACCCACACTTGTACTATTTTTTTATCCACTAATTTTTTTTTACTGCATTACATGTTAATGTCATCACGAATGTAGATGCAGAAATATCTTCCTTGTCTTTTGAAATTATAATGAAGTTTTTTCAACCAAGACAAGTTTAGATAAACAAGTAATGTACCCATTTTGGAATTTGCTGATTCATTCAGCTTAATCATCTGACATTTTTCTTCTAAAATAGCCTTGAAAACTGTTTATTTAGTTGTTTTGACTTCCATAGTTCATATGTGTATCTTTTTATAATATTGAGTATTGTGATCTCTCACTTTATTATTCTGTTTTTTTTCTATTGGTTTATGTTCCTTTCTTTGATTTTAGATAGATAGACAGATAGATATATTAATACTTTATTAATCCCCAAGGGGAAATTCACATACTCCAACAGCAGCATACTGATAAAAACAATATTAATTAAAGAGTGATAAAAACACAGTGCAAGTTAAAAAGTGCAAGGTGGAGAGTGCGATACAGGTATAACAGACAATAACATTGTATAATGTTACCGTTTACCCAATAACCCCCCCCGCCGGTGGAATTGAAGAGTCGCATATTGTGGGGGAGGAACAATCTCCTCAGTCTGTCAGTAGAGCAGGACAGTGACAGCAGTCTGTCGCTGATGCTGCTCCTGTCTGGAGATGATACTGGATTCTCCATGATTGACAGGAGCCTGCTCAGTGCCCGTTGCTCCACCACAAATGTCAAACTGTCCAGCTCCATGCCTACAATAGAGCCTGCCTTCCTCACCAGTTTGTCCAGGCGTGAGGTGTCCCTCTTCTTAATGCTGCCTCCCTAGCACACCACCGCGTAGAAGAGGGCGCTTGTCACAACCATCTGATAAAACATCTGCAGCATCTTATTGCAGATGTTGAAAGACTCCAGCCTTCTAAGGAAGTATAGTCGGCTCTGTCCTCTCTTGCACAGAGCATCAGTATTGGCAGTCCAGTCGAATTTATCATCCAGCTGCACTCCCAGGTATTTATAGGTCTGTACCCTCTGCACAGTCACCTCTGATAATCACGGGGTCCGCGAGGGGCCTCGGCCTCATGAAATCCACCACCAGCTTTTTGGTTTTGCTGGTGTTCAGTTGTAGGTGGTTTGAGTCACACCATTTAACAAAGTCCTTGATTAGGTTCCTATACTCCTCCTCCTGCCCACTCTTGATGCAGCCCACGATAGCAGTGCCATTAGCGAACTTTTGCACGTGGCAGGACTCCGAGTTGTATTGGAAGTCCGATGTATATAGGCTGAACAGGACCGGAGAAAGCATAGTCCCCTGCGGCACTCCTGTGTTGCTGACCGCAATGTCAGACCTGCAGTTCCCAAGACGCACATACTGAGGTCTGTCTGTAAGATAGTCCACGATCCATGCCACCAGGTATGAATTTACTCCCATCTCTGTCAGCTTGTCCCTAAGGAGCAGAGGTTAGATGGTGTTGAAGGTGCTAGAGAAGTCCAGAAACATAATTCTTACAGCACCACTGCCTCTGTCCAAGTGGGAGAGGGATTGGTGTAACATGTGGATGATGGCATCCTCAGCTCCCACTGTTCCCAACTTCTCCTGGTACGCGAACTGCAGAGGGTCGAGGGAGTGGCGGACCTGTGGCCTCAGGTGGTGAAGCAGCAGCCACTCCATGGTCTTCATCACATGTCACATCAAGATGACAGGCCTGAAGTCATTCGGCTCACTAGGACGTGATACCTTTGGGACTGGAGTGATGCAAGGTGTTTTCCAAAGCCTCGGGACTCTCCCCTGTTCCAGGCTCAGGTTGAAGATGCGCTGTAGAGGACTCCCCAGCTCCAATGCACAGGCCTTCAACTGTTGTGGTGATACTCCATCTGGACCCACTGCTTTGCTGGCATGAAGTCTCCTCAGCTCTCTGATTATCTGGGCTGCTGTAATTGTGGGTGGGGGAAAAATCTCTCCTATGTTGGTATCAGCAGAAAGATGGGTGGAGGATGCAGTACTCTGAATTGAGAGTGAGAGTGGGTTAGGGTGGTCAAACCTGCTAAAAAAGTTGTTCATCAGGTTTCCTTTCTCTCTGTCTCTCGATGGAGGCACCCCGCTTCGAGCTGCAGCCAGTGATGCTGTTATTCTGCAACTTTCGCTCCAGCTTTCTCCTGTACTGCTCCTTCGCTGCCCTGAGCTGGACTCGAAGTTCCTTCTGCACGCACTTGAGCTCTTTTCTTCTGGTTCAAAAGGCCCTTGATAACACTTGTAATCCATGGTTTTACTGTATGTTAGAATAGCAGCATACTGTTCTTACTGGAACTGCAATGTCCATACAGAAGTTGATGTAGTCAGTAGTGCAGTGAACAATCTCAGTGTTCTCACTATGTGACCCCTGCAGGATATCCCAGTCCGTAGTTCCAAAGCAGTCTCTCAGAGCCTGCTCTGCCTCAGGGGACCACTTCCTGTATGAGCGTGTGGTTGTAGGTAGCTCCCTCACTCTTGGTTTGTAGTGAGGCTGAAGCAGAACCAGGTTATGATCTGCTTTCCCAAGCGCAGGCAGTGGGGTGGCGCTAAATGCGTCCTTAACGTTGGCATACAGTAGGTCAATAATTCTATTTCCCTGGGTGTTACAATCCACATACTGGGAGAAGGCAGGTAATGTTTTGTCCAGCGTCACATGGTTAAAATCTCCAGAGATGAACACAAGCGCCTCGGGGTGCATGGATGATGTCACCTGCGTGAGGAGGGATGTAAACAATGACAACAATGACGTGTTCAAACTCTCTGGGCAAGTAATAGGGACGCAGACTTACGGCCAACAGTTCAATGTTCCTGCAGCAAGTGGAGATTTTGATGTTTACATGTCCAGGGTTGCACCACCTTCTGTTCACATAGAGAAAGAGTCCTCCTCCTTTCTGCTTCCCGCAGGTATTTGCATCTCTGTCCGCTCTAACTGTGCCAAACCCGGGTTGCTCCATGTTAGCATCTGGGATGCTAGTTGTTAGCCATGTCTCACAAAAACACAACAAACTGCATTCTCTGTAGTTCCTGACATTTTTCACCAGCGCAGCCAGTTCATCAATCTTATTTGGTAGTGAGTTCACATTTCCCAGGATCACTGAAGGCTTGTATCGCCACTTCCTTGCTAGCCGCTTAGCGCCAGCTCTGCTGCCACAATACGGCCTTCTTACCTCGTCAGGTAAATAGGGAACCACACCAGCATGGGCCTTTGTTCTCAGTGCTATAAGTTGACTACCTGAGTAGATGAGTCTCGGCGTGTAAAAATCCATGTCCAGGAAACGAGTCCACATAAAAGAAAGTGGTAGGAGTGATCAGAGAGATAGAGAAAAAGGTAGAAAGATAAAGAAGATAAAGTCCTACATGGAGCTGCTGGAAAGGCTGCCACTGATGGCGGCGCCTAACTAACTCAGCATGTAGACAAGTCTTTCGTTTGGTCCTGAAGAAGGTGTGCTATGTGTCCTGAAAATTAGTTGATCTTACCAAATGTGGAATTGGTCCCCATTTCTAGGATATTCTGTATTTTAGACTGAATTTCATGGAGAGCTCTGAGAAATTTACCTAATTACACGCCAAGGATTTCCTGGTATTAGTATAATCATTTTACTGTATGTTACTGTATGTTGGCTGATGCCTTTGCCTGATGGAACTATGCATGATCAGACAAAGATACAGTAATTTACATGGATTGTTTTACATTTGCAATATAGACAGGTTGCGTGTCTTGCTGAAGGTTGCGCAGTGAGTTGGCAATAAGAATTGAACCTGCAGTCTAGTACATTAAAGTCTGATGCTATCTCAAACACACCACATTGTAATTGTAGCTGTGTTTTTTCCAAAATTACTAAAGTTCAGCAGCTCTAGCTTAAAAATGGGATTCAACAAAAGCCTGACACTCTGAAATGATTCCACAGACAAAATCTTTGTTTCTTAAAGTTTTAGTTAAAATTCAAAGTAAAACAGTTCACACAAAAAAGAAAAAATTAAAATAGCAAAAAAAAAAGAAAAGTTCTTGTTAAGAAAAGTTCTATTCAATGCTTAAGTCTTGCTACATTTCAAATCGTTACAAATCACTTCAAAACGACATTCAGAAAACTGTATGCCTATCCCATTTCTAAGTTGAAAATGGGTCTTTTAAGTCCCTGTGTACTAGGACCTATTCTCACAACAATTGAAACAATTATCACACTGTATCTCAGTTATAGCAAGAAAGTTCTATCTCTTACTAACTTATAGGGGGAACAGACTATACAATTGTCTATGAGTATGGAAGAAATTTATATACATTTTGAATTAAGCAAACATTAATGAGTTTAACTCAAAGCTTTAACTTTCTAAGATTGGCTCTTACAGTTATTTTGTAGGCATCAGTGAAGATTGATTTTCATTGCATCACTGTGGCGTGTGTGTATGTGCATGTTGTAACCATAATGGGACATCACTGAACCCCAAACCATAAACACAATATTACCACACACAACTCAGTTCATAATATAAAGTTTTTTTTTTTTAAATTTCTTCCAACACCTTCCAATGACGATTATAGCCAAAGTACCATAATATTACACAGGTAAATAGGGTCATTCTCTCCTTCTGCCCTCCAGGTGAGCTTTGCCCGCTGCTTCCCAACTCTGACTCCCCGAGGTGATGCGGTAGGCTTCTTTTAAGGTCATATGGAAACCAGGGGAGTTTTCCCCAGGCAGTGCTCTCTTGTGGTTCCTGGCAGGGCCACTCTTCTTCACTCCAGCTCCCATGCATCCCTATGGGAGTCCTAACTAAGTACCATCATGTGGGAGAATGAAATAACCCTGGCATCCATGTTTGACCAGTTCATCCAACTGGTATAAGGATAGCTAACCATCCCAGGCTGGGTTTGCAGGTCCTTCCATGTTGTCCTTCCAATATGGCATCCTGGCTAGATAAAAAATCATTCTCAGTTCTAGTGTTCTTCTTCTTGTTACAGTGTTAACATGCTCATCTTTCCTTTTTGTTGTACATTGCTTGTCTTTGTTTTCATTCTTGTGCTTGTTTGAGAAAGCATTTCTTGGGCTCTGTCAGAAGAATGGCAGAGAACATTGTTTGTCTACAAAAACAGTGGTAAAACTCCTAGTTAGACACCAATTGATTTATTGTATAAAAACTCTATTATCCTAAAGTTGCAAAAAGTGTTTTTCCTTGTGGCATATTAATATCCCACTCCTACTTGACTCTGTAGATAATGTGGAACTCAACAATTGCTGATCTGTTCAATTCATTAACTTTTCGTTTGCTGCCCTCCATTACCTTCCACACTGCAAACATCTGTACAGTCCTTATGCATATGGAGAGCACCATGGGCACCTCCGCTGACTGCTGCATTCATCTCTGCCAACTTTTATCATGGGAATCCTGACAGAGCCTATCTGTGGGTTTGCACGTTAAATGATTCTGTAACACATGTTAAGTATTCAAATTATTATTTGTGTCCTGACTGATGTGTTTTGTTGTTGTGGTTATATTGTGAGTTTTGTGTTTTTGAAGTGACACTGTACCTTTCCACAGTGTGATTCCCAGCTTTTAACTTGGTTCATTTGAGGAGGTAGCGCTCCCTACTGGACGAACCTTTGTTATTTAATATAGCTTAAATACTGAGCTATAGTGCGACTTAATTGATTAGTTTATATTCTTTTTTTCACTTGCTTAAGTATATGACCCTTTATTGATACAGACGTGTATGTTTTTGTTTGATTCTTATTTTTGTAAATTTTTGTATTGTTAACTTAAACATTTTGTGAATCTTTAAGCTAGACAGAGGATGATGAAACTGATTATTATGATTTTCATTATGATCCAAAGGTTGGTTGTGTGTGATATAGGTAAAAAATTATATCTCGATATTTTCTGGGTCTTCGATGATAATGATAATTAGATACTATTTTGCATCCTTTAAAACATGTTTATAAAAGTCTTATTGATCTAGCTTGGTATTATTAATAGGATATTAATTGTAGCTTACTAATGAGATTATTTATTTACTTAAAACTGAAGTGAAATAACACAGAAAAATTAAAATCACCAGTCAAAGTATTACTGAGATGAAACAGTACAAGTATGAGTAAACCATTTTAAAGTGGCCTATAGGATTTACACAAAAGACCAACAAAACTATTACAGTGACAGCATTTGTACAGACAAGTACCATTAATGTAAACAAGGTTTGAATCAATACTAATCATAATTGAACTACAGGGCATGAACACTACATTCTGGATAAATATAAACTGCTCTGCTGTAAGGTGAATTGTGCAGCATACAAGCAAAAACAGTCTAATATAATGTACTATGGTGTAAAAATCCAAAGCTCTTTTATGTATTACACAGGAAAAAAAATCTATAGCATTTCTCAACAAGTTCTGTCATATATTGCACAAAGATACAAAATAACTCAAACCTATAACATTTATAAACAAATGACTAACTTCAAGTTCTGTCCAATGCTGCACAAATTTATCAGGGAAAATTAAACAATTGTAAAAATCTGCTGAGGAAGCTGTGTGACAGAAACACCAGTCTGTCCACAGCATCTGGCTTCAGAGTAGCATGGTTACATGTTATATTATTTCTTCTGGTGGCGAAAGCCCTCTCAGAAGGGCTGCTTGAGGCAGGGATGCACATTTACTTTTTTGCAAGTTTTCCCAATTTGGGGAAATTAACTTCTTGTGTTTTCCACCGCTCAAGTGGGTTAACATCACTGTTCACCTTAGGTATTATCAAGTAGCTCCTAATCTCTTTTTATCAATGGCAGTTTGCAGAGACTCACCTTCACTGAATTTCAGTGTTAGTCTTTTGACTGATATTTAAAAAAAACAAAACAATTTTTTTTCTTTTTGCTCTCTTCCTTGTGTCATCACCTGCTCCAACTTCTGTAGCCATAGGGGTGGGATGGAGCAGGGCAAGGAGGCTATGATCTGTGAGAATGTTTAAAATAATGAAAGAAAAAAATGTGATTTGGAATTAAGGAACCCCCAAACAAGATGGCTTGTGAAATAAAACATGCTTGGCAGGCATATGCTTCTTACGGGAGTAAAAGTAATCTGTCTGTAATCTGTCCGAACTGATTCATAATTTGTTGAAACTGATCAATAATTCATCGTAACAGATTTTTTTTAACCTGACACTTATGGGGCTCTCTCTGTACTAGATCAATTTCACTTAAATTGCATTTTATTAAGGAACCCAAATTACTCACCAATAGCAATAGGAAACCTCTGTCCAAAAACAAGGAAGCATCTTCCAGTTGTTAATCTGTATTGAACTGACAATGTTAGCCCTGCTGTCTGTTGTCATGCAAACTATGTGGTGTTCTCACAGCGACCATGGTGCCAGTGCAGCTTTCAGACTTTGTTCAATGATACCTGTGTGGTCTTCAGGTAAATTGCCAGGTTTCTTTGATGAAGTGTACTGTTAAGGAGAGTAAGTCTTGGATGTTTGACTTGACCATAAATCCATTGTTGTGGCAAAATGTGAAACATTCTGCAGTTTATGCGTCAGAGTGTGGTGACATGAATCATACAATTTAGGCAGAGCTGTTTGACTGAAATATTTTCAACCAGGCAGTGTGTATCTTGGGTCTAAAGTATTCAAAAGTTGTTTGAAACCATCCCTCTCAAATGCTTGAATTGGGCCCATATCTTTTGAGATGTAATTGGTAATGGTGTTTGTTATTTCGTGCCATCTATTGCTTTTCTTGTCATATGACACTTTTTTGCATAATGATTCTGCTAAAGTTTGCCGAGTATGTTTTTGTGCGTGTACCTTGAGTGATTCAGACCTGTCATGGACAGCTGACTCCTGAAGCATTTCGTATTCTTCATATTCTGCGCGGTGGTTAATTCACAGATGATGAAACATGTTAGTTGTCGAGCTGTCTTTAATGGCACCAGATTTCCAACATAGTTTGCAGATTGCCATCTTTTGAGCAACATCAGTCTTTTACAAAGCCAAACCAACTTCATGAGAGTGAGGATGATCCACATCTTGCAACTAAATCCAACAGCATAGATTATTAGGCTGTTTTATCCCCTGGTGCTGTTTGCTCACTCATTTTTTGGCAGTTCTGACCATGCACACCTATGTGATCGCACAGTAGTCTATCCTGTTAGGCTACACGAGCCAGTGAATTTGTGGTCTCTCAAGGCATGTTTTTGAATGTTTTTTGCAAACTGAGTGACATTCTCGATAATTTCAGATCGCACATCATTAAAACAACAATTAAGATATTATACAGCATAGATGATATATATTGCACTCTCCTACCTAAGGTTCTGCTACCTGTCAGTTTAATATTGTTGATCATTCCTTATTCATTCATTCATCCATTTGGGCAAGGTCAGTATAATACGAGGGAGGACCCAAAAATAACCGGAAATATTCTTAAAACGTGTTTAATTTAATTTTCTGTATAAACTACAATTAGTCTCCTTCAAAGTACTCTCCATTGGCGGAAATACACTTATCTAACCGTTTGTTCCATTGTTCGAAACATTTTTTAAATTCGTCTGAAGTAATGCCCATTAATTCTCTGGTTGTTTCTTGTTTTACCTCTTCGACGTCAGCAAAATGCCTTCCTTTCAAGTCTTTTTTCATCCGAGGGAACAAAAAGAAATCACACGGAGCTAAATCCGGTGAGTAGGGTGGGTGGTTCAGGGTTGTCATACCGTTTCTTGCCAAAAATTGGCGAATGCTGAGAGCAGTGTGAGATGGAGCGTTGTCATGATGAAAGAACCAATCGTCCGACTCCCACAAATCAGGGTGTTTCCTTCTCACACTGTTGCGCAATCTACTTTTACAAAAAAATTCACTGAACACAAGCACAACCATCCAGACTGATGGCACTTGGCAGACTGACTTGTGAGGAGTGTAATTAGATCGCCCTAGCGGCCCAACCACGTACTAAAAGTACCAACCTAACAACAACAAAATTCCGGTTATTTTTGTGTCCCCCCTCGTATATTAAGATTTTCTCTTTTTCTTCTAACAATTGACTCACTCAATATCACTAGTTCTGTCATTCTGGGGACTGGTGACTTGTTAGGAATCATTTCTACCTGTAACGTTTGAGTTATTAGAGTCACTGTAGGGCTCCACAAGGTTTTGAATAGGGCTGTCACAATACCAAAATTTCAAACTTCGATACAATATTAAAAACAGTGATTGAACTTTGATACTATTTTCAATACTCAATGCTGTATTGAACTTTGATACTATTTTCAATACTCAATGCAGTATACAGTGTAACTCAATAAAACATTTATATAAATAAATTCACTAAGTCCATGGCAAGCAAGACGCACGCAAGACAGCCCACCAACAATTTTGGACAATTGCCAAGAATGTTCATTAATCAAGAACGAAAGTTGGAGGTTCGAAGAAAATCACATACCGTCATAGTTCCGACCATACACGATGCCGACTGGCGATCCAGCGGCGTTATTCCCATGACCCGCTGGGCAGCCAACCGGGTAACCAAAGTCTTTGGGTTCCAGGGGGAGTATGGTTGCAAAGCTGAAACTGAAAGGAATTGACGGACGGGCACCACCAGGTGTGGAGCCTGTGGCTTAATTTGACTCAACACGGGAAACCTCACCCGGCCCGAACGTGGCTCACAGGTGCATGTGAACTGTAGCGTATGGTTGCAAAGCTGAAACTTAAAGGAATTGACGGAAAGGTACCACCAGGTGTGGAGCCTGTGGCTTAATTTGACTCAACACGGGAAACCTCACCCGGCCCGAACGTGGCTCACAGGTGCATGCGACTGAGGTGGTGTGTGAAAAATGAACAGTCAACGTGACTCACAAGTTCATGTGGACTGTACACAGACAAAAGCAATTCAGGTGAGGAGTTGGGGGCGGACACATGAGCAGGCAGTGCGTACTGAACGATGACTAAGAGATGACTTAAGAAATCGGCAGACTAGAATGGCGGTGGCGGAATGGGCGTCAGACGATCGAACGTGCCTATCTAGAGGATGTAAATGTCCTAACACGGGTTCCGAAGGTGAACCTGCGGAAGAATCATTGCCAGTTGTGCCGACCCGTCGTTGGACGGTTAGGACCCGAAACCTCTCGGGCCCGCTTCCCCGCCCTCTCTCCAGAGTTCCGTCTTTGCATTCACTTACAGTCGTATCCTCAAACCCACCCCATTTGGACAACTGTGTCTTTCAGGAAGTGTTCACCCATCAATACATAATTATGCAGCGTATGCTATGCCACGGGTTGGCTAGTTTATATAAATAAATTAATTTAAATTCTGTATGCATTAAAATCTTTGATGAAAACAAATAATACATTTTAGTCATTAAATGAAAATATTTCAAGTAGTGCAATCTTTTGTTAAAGGTAAGAGTTAAGTTCGTAAAACTGGTCAAGTGATATATATATATTTTTTTTTTACATTGATTAAAACAAATACTTTTACTAAGGTAATACAATAAAATGTTACAGATATCATTAAACATTAATTGATTAAGTATCACAAGTTTTTCTAAACAATATACATACATACAAATATTAAAACAAACATTAAATAAGCATTCAAGCAAAAAAGACCATTAATGTAGTCATTTGTAAACAACTGTTCAGAAAAGTAACACACAGATAGACATAGTTAAAGGGTTTGTATAAATACAAACAGTGCACATAATTGCATATTTGTGTAAATAAACTGCGATGTCTTTGAAACTTCCAATTTTTTTGCAAGAAAGACTAGTATGTCAACATGCTGTTTGGTGAGGCATGCTCTTGTTGGGCTACAAATGAGCCCTGATGTTCTAAATACACACTTCGAAGCACAGCTGAAAGTACTGTATATAAGCACATTGTGAAGTAATGCCAGTTTATGCAGATGAGCACTGCAGAGTTACAGCCCCTTACGTTATATAGTAAATGTTATGAAATATACAGTAATTTTAAAATCACACTTAATTAAAAAACACAAAGTAACACACTGCGGCAGCAGACTTTATGGTGAGGGTTTGAAAAATCAAAGGTGTAATGGATATTATTTTATATTCTAAGCATCCTTAAGTGGTTAATAATTTTTATAGCTCACCCTGAGTGGATGTTTGTCTGAGATGTAAGCAGTTTATTTATTTTTATTTATATATATATATGTATATATATATGTATATATATATACATATATATATGTATATATATATGTATATATATATACATATATATATGTATGTATATATGTATATATATATACATATATATATGTATGTATATATGTATATATATATGTATGTGTATATATATATATATATATATATATATATATATATATATATATATATATATATATATGTCAGTATAAAGTGATGCAGAAAAATGAATAAGATGAAAGCTGTTTTAACATAAGCATAATAACAAAATCCAGCATGAAATTAGGTCTCATTGTAAATTACCTCCCATTCATTTTTTTCCTGTATATGACTGTATTTCGTGCATTCAATAGTGATCCTGATTGTGTTTCTCATAGCATCATTTTGTATTAGATTATCTTTCTTGAAATTGCAGGCCTTTCATCCGCTAAAAAAGATTTTCAATATAATTAATTAAGTGGCATGATTTAAACTTAGTCATTTTCTAAATTTTCCCCCGATTATGATTGTTTCCCGACTTCCATCTGATGCTGCTCGGCTCTGGTGATCATAGTCTTAATCTTGATTACCTACATTTTATTAATGGAATGGAGAAAAAGTGGATCTTTTATGTCTTTCTTGCTGAGGTGATCTAATCATATGCATCTTAATACAGATGTAAACGATTATGTCAGCATACAGAGTATGCAAAGTAATCTTTTTCCAAAATCATTTTCTATTTATATCTGAGATAGCTCATTTGACGTGCTAAGCAATGACTTCAATAGTGTTGTATTGTAGAATTATTATGTAAGATGCAGCAAATGTATAGGTCTATGCAATTAAGAGAGCCTTTCGGGAAGGCAGGAGTAATTAATTTAATTAATGTTAATTTATTGGAAAAAGAATACAGTTAAGAGATATTTGCAGAAATTACAAGCAACAAGATTTCACTACATATAAAATAAAAACAATCCCTTATTGTTCCAGTTTGAAAATGTTAAGAGGCCAGTGCAATAATTTAAAAGCTGCCATTTTTGGATTGTGTTTGTACTGTTGCATTATTCTGTAGAATTCAATTAAAACTTTAATGAAAACAGAATGGTTACTATTATTGGATTTGTTCATCTAGTCAATGTGGCTTCTTAAATTTACAAGAAATGACTGTGCTTGCATATATTGCAGTAAAACCTACACCTGAAACATAGACCTCTTTGTTGGAAGTAACAGTGCACTGTCTCAAAGAAAATCATTGCTTGTATATATACAGTCAGACCTGGGTTTTGAAACATTTTATAGTTTAAAGTATGACAAGATATGTCTGAGGGTACAAATGAGTAGGAAAAGTTGCACAGAAACCAGTACAGCAAATAATCAAAGACACTAAGGAAACAATGCTAAAGATCAATTACAATTCATCTTTTCAAATTTTTAACAGTATGCTAAATGACTTAAATTCACCCTCAGTTTTTGTAGTATCACTTGTGATGATCAGTCAGATTGTGCTTTTTCTCCATAAAGTCAAAGAGATGTTAATATGGCCCAGTACGGAGTGTACCATTTTTTTGATCCTCAAACACTGATTCTCTCCATGTTATGCTAGGTGGAGACACATTAGCTACTGTATGCCTTCCACAGAATCTTTGTGAAACAGCCACTGATGCACTCACAGCATATCCATCAGTGTGCATTTACAACAGTGTAGACCAGTTTTCTTCAAGTTTGGACCTGGATTGATGCAGTGGTTGCAGATGTTAGTTCTACTACAATTTAATAACTGAAAGCTTATCTGTCTGTCTGTCTGTCTATCTTAAAAAAAAAAAAGAAAATCTAGGGAGACAAGACGTGATCTTTACGCGAAACTATTGAGGCTCCTTGTGTCCTTGAGCAGAATTAAGCAGATTGGGGATAAAAATGAATGAATGAATGTAAAATGTTTAACATGCAGTACTTAATGATTTATGTCATTTTATACTGCATGGTCTTTCCTTAAATTTGCATGAAAGTTTCTTCTGTTCTCATTGTATCCCAGTTTGTAATTATACAGTACACCATCCATTCACTTTTCTACCCTGCTTAGCACCCAACTTTTGATGGCAGGCAAAAAAATGTACTTACAGCAACACTTAAAATTAACCTAACACACTTGTATTTGGAGTTCTTACATGCCATCTATCTTTATACAGTACACTGTATGGCAAATGTAACTGTATGCTAAAACAACAGTCCTGTCTGATAACTAGTTAGATCAGAGTCGGTCTTTAACCATCTGTTCCAGCATATCATAAATACCGTTGTTTGATTACCCAAGTGTCTTTTAGATTTCTCCCACAGGGCACCAATATCTTATAATTTTTTGCCTGAGCTCAGCCATATTGTTAGCAATTGCCCCAGTTGCTACCATGTGTTGTGCTACATTGTCATGTAGCTATTATATAAGATGACAGTGCTCTATTGCAGGCTTTCGTGTTTCTGCATTTAAGAAAATATTGATGGTCTGTTTAGTGTAGAAGGCCCTGAGGAAGTCAAGCCATTATTAGGAACATTATGTGCTTTGACTTTGAATTTTGAATTTGTTTCAGGTTGAATCATTTGTTCTATTGATCTCCCAATTTTGACCTATGCCTGCCTCACACAACTTTTTTTTTCTTTTTCATTTCAAAATCCTAAATATTGTGTGTGTTCCATTTTTCACCACTGATGCACTGTTGTGCATTGTACTGCCTTTCCTGTACCTTATCGGACACATTTGCTGTTACCATTTATTGCCTAAAGAACATCAGCACACTTCCCTTATCTCATACAGAGGCTTTGTTACAATTTCTATGTCGCAGGGTCCTACCGATTGCAGGGCACATGTTGGACCATTGTGGTAATGCCTCCCGGATTTAGCAACATTTCAGATTAGGTATTAGGAATTTGAGATGTTGTGGTGTATTAAAAACAAAACAATCTGTATATTTATTACCTTATATTTTGACATAAGGCATGTTAAAAGTTTTTTTAAGAAATATTTCTTGGTTTCTACTGTACAATTTGCTTTATAACATTCTTTGGATTATATTTTATCAATTTGGAAGAGCTGCTTTTCCCCTGACACCAAACTGATTGAAATTGTCAAAAATATGTATAGAGCAATTCTAAATTACAGTAGGAAAGCAAGGAATTCTAGGATTACTAAAGGCTTTCCAAAGTATAAAGAAGCAAAAGTTACCTTCCATTTGTTTGAGGTTGATGTCTGTCTGTCATCCTCACAGGTGGCGCAGTGGTAGTGCTGCTGCTTTGCAGTAAGGAGATTGTGGGTTCACTTCCCAGGTCCTCTGTGTGGAGAGTGCTTTGAGTAGTGAGAAAAGCGCTATATAAATGTAAAGAATTGTTATTATTATGTGGTGGGAGGATGAGATAGAGGAGGCAGCACATAGTCACAGAGTTCTTGTGAGCATCTGTCCATCCATTTTCTGACACCTATTTAGCTCTGGGTCATGGAGGCAGCAGTCAAATCAGACATGCTCAGACGTCCCATTTTCCTATTAACTCCTCCAAATCCTCCAGAGTTATACCAAGCTTTTTCCAGGCCAGCTGAGAGAAATTATCTCTCCAGCATGACCTGGGTCTGCCCAGAGGTCTCTCCTAGGTTGGACATTCCCGAAAACACCTCCCCAACATACATCAGATGCCTGAATCACTTCAACTGGGTCTATTTGATGTAGAGGAGCAGTGGCTCCACTTTGAGCTTGTTCCGAATGTCCATGGTCCTTACTTTGTTTCTAAGGCCAAGAACTGACACCATTTGAAGGAAGCTCATTTTTGCCGCTTGTATTCACAATCTAGTTCATTTGGTCACTACCCAAAGCATGTTCACCACAACAGACTGGTACTAGGTCCACATGACTGCAGACACTGCTTGGGTCCACCTGTTGATCTCCCACTCCCTTCTTCCTTGCTTGTGAACAATGTGAGAAGTGACTAAAGAGTTATTGATTACATACGTATACTTTTTTGGTCATTTGTCCCACACCTATTCATTTCTTTAACATATTCTTTAATTTTGAAGTCTGTGATTGCAATTCTAATGTAGAATGTACACCTGTGGGTGTAGGACACCATTGGGTGAAGTCAATTTTTAGTTAGTGTGACTCAGTATGTCATCTTTGAGAATAATTGCAAGAGTGCTTAATGCGATGTTAGACCCTGAATTGGCTTAATGATGTTTGAGAATGTTATGAGTCTTCATTTACTTGTGTCTGATGCTGTGCCAACAATAGCTTTAAACAAGGTCCATCTCTCTAATATGTACATTTTCTTTTCAAAATGAAGTTGGATTTTTTGATTTTTTTGTGCCATTTTTTGAAATTGTTACAGTGGGTTGCTCTCTTTCTGAAAACGGGACATTTCGGCATTCCGAAGCTGTGCTTGGGGACAACGGGATAGCCTACCTAAAAAACGGGATGGTCCCGTTCAAAATGGGACGTATGGTCACGTTAGGTGTAACAATTTCAAAAAAAGGTGCAAAAAATCTAAAAATCTGACGGTAGCGCCTAGTAGCGCTGCGATGACAGCATGCGCAGTACGGCTCACACACATGCAAGTCGGTGAGAAGCCTGCTAGCTCGCTCGCTCCTCAGTTGTGAGTATGCGTAGACAGCTTGCACATTTTACTTGATGATTGATTATTGTTTTTTTATCGACATGTTATTGTAGTCAATTTAAATTTCTTGTACGTGAACCCTTCATTTTAACAATGCCTAAACGCAAGTGCACTTTTAAATGTTAACTTACAAACTAAGTACCTGTTTATAAAGCAAAGAAGTACTCCATTGGACGTCAGATGTGAAAAGTGTCGTACAGAATTTAGCGTAGCCCATGGAGGTGCCAGTGATATTGAGCAACATTTAAGATCAGAAAAACATAAAAATTCAGATATTGCTGCCGCTTCGAGTTCTTCGATGCTTAATTTTTTTAAGAAAAGGGATTCACCAACTTTGAAAGATCTGGAAGTTGCTGCGATGGAGGGCGCCTGGGCTTATCATACAGTGCAAGAGAACCACAGTTTTCGCTCAAACGATTGTGCTTCTAAGTTAATTCAAACATGTTTTGAACAGGATATTTAGCTGTGCTCGTACGAAAACAGAAGCTATTGTTGTAAATGTGTTAGCGCCAATAGTAATAGGTGAATTAAAAGATTGCCTCAGCGAATTCAACTGTGTTACTTTATTAACTGATGCTTCAAACCACAGGTCCAAGAAAATATTCCCTGTTTTAGTTTGCTTCTTTTTACCATATGAAGGCACACAAGTCAAACTTTTAGAATTTCAAGATCAACCAGGCGAAACATCAGACGTTATTGTCAATTATCTAATGAAAGTATTGACAGAAAATAATTTGACTTCAAAAATCTTGGCATTTTGCAGAGATAATACTAACTGCAATTTTGGCAGATTAAAAAGAAGAAGCATCTACAATGTTTATGCAAAATTAAATTTATCTCTCGGAAGAACATTGATAGGAATCGGATGTGGAGCTCACATAATTCACAACTCGATTAAAACTGATGCAGATTGTCTACCTGTAGACTTTGAATGCGTTATTGTGAAAATATATTCACATTTTTATATCTGTAGTGTTCACGTAGAAGCTCTGAAAGAATTTTGTAATGAAGTTGACAGAGTATCAGAAATTGCTAGGCTATAGTAAAACTAGGTGGCTTGCGCTTATGCCAGCTATATAAAGAGTTTTGGAACTGTACAAGCCATTAAAAAAACTACTTTTTGAGTATCGATAAATGTCCAAACATATCGAGAACCTTTTTTGAAAACCATAACTCTGAATTATGTTTTTTATGCATGCACAGTCAGCAACGTTCAATCAAGCTGTGTTAAAGATCGAGGGTCAGAATATTTCTGCAATTGAAGCCATGAAGGAAATAAATCAACTTAAAGACAATTTGGCCTTAAAACAAAGTACTCTGTTTCTTCCCCAAAATTGCAAGAAAATGGCTGCAGTGGTGTTGACGAAGAATATATGAAAACTACAGCTACTGAGTTCTATAAAATAAGCAAAGAATATTTGGAGCAGTGGACTTTGTTCTGTGAAGAATTAGAAATATTTGAATGGGCGAATTTAACCAAAATACCTATATGGGAAGAAATTCCAAGTGTAATGGATGTATTGATTGAAAAGGGAGTTAATTGTAACCAAGATACAGAAGTATTTGATGAGTATTCACTTATTTCTAACTACATTACACCGCAAAAAGTGACCGAATGGAACACTGGGAATGTTTCAACCAAACGCTGGTGGTTTCACACCAATAATTTGAATCATACAAACTTTAGTATAATTATCTCTATTGTCACGCTTGGGTTACAAAATTGCACAGAAACCAGAGGAAGTTGAAGAGACTGGAATTTTATTCAAACACTGCACACAAACATTTATCTCTTTAAAGGGTTTCAAACGTGCTCCTTGAAAGAAAAGAGTTAACACCTCCGCTTGTCATTTAAAAGTAACCTTGGACGACTTCTTCTTCGGAGCAATACGTGTCAGGAGCAGGAGAGGTCTGAGAGAGAGAAGGAGAGATAATCAATTTAACAACTGAGAGAAGCCCGTGCAGGCTTTTTAAGAAGGCGGAGCACCGCGCGAGAGGCATATTACGCGACAGAGCTGGCCAGTAGGGAAAGGAGGAATGTGAAGGTAATCTGTCTGTGTTTCTTAGGGGTTTTCCCAGGGGCATCTGTATCTTCTGGGGGTGCGATCAGCTTCGCAGCTCACAATATATATAGTTCACTAAGTCCATGGCAAGCAAGACGCATGCAAGACAGCCACGCCCACCAACAATTCGCTAAACAGCCGACCATGGCGCGAGAGCGAAAGCATTTGCTAAGAATGTGTTCATTAATCAAGAACGAAAGTCGGAAGTTCAAAGAAGATCACATGCCGTCATAGTTCCGACCATACATGATGCTGACTGGCGATCCGGCGGCGTTATTCCCATGACCCGCCGGGCAGCCAACCGGGTAACCAAAGTCTTTGGGTTCCGGGGGGAGTATGGTTGCAAAGCTGAAACTGAAAGGAATTGACTGAAGGGCACCACAAGGTGTGGAGCCTGTGGCTTAATTTGACTCAACACGGGAAATCTCACCCGGCCCGAACGTGGCTTACAGGTGCATGTGACTGAGGTGGTATGTGGAAAGTGAACAGTCAACGTGACTCACAAGTGCATGTGGATTGTACACAGACGAAAGCAATTCAGGTCAGGAGGTGATGGCGGACACATGAACAGGCAGTGCATACTGAACGATGACTAAGAGATGACTTAAGAAATCGGCAGACTAGAATGGCGGGGGCGGAATGGGCGTCAGACGATTGAACTTGCCTATCTAGAGGATGTAAATGTCCTAACACGGGTTCCGAAGGTGAACCTGCGGAAGGATCGTTACCAGTTGTGCCGACCTGTCGTTGGACGGTTAGGACCCGAAACCTCTCAGACCTGCTTCCCTGCCCTCTCTCCAGAGTTCCATCTTTGCATTCACTTACAGTCGTATCCTCAAACCCACCCCATTTGGACAACTGTGTCTTTCAGGAAGTGTTCACCCATCAATACATAATTATGCGGTGCATGCTACGCCGTGGGTTGGCTAGTTGAATATATTTTATGTCTGCCTGGCACTAATGCACCCATAGAAAGGGTCTTTTCTCTTATGAATAAGTTGTGGACGAGCAAAAAAACACGGTTGCAAGTTGCAGTTCTTAAAGCAATGTTAATTATCAAAGTAAATTTTAAGAACTCCTGCCAAGAATTTCATTCTTATTTGAAATCAACACCAAATATACTTAAGCAAATTTGTTCTTCAGAAAAATATAAGACCACATAAATTATTTATTTTCACGTGTTCATTCCTGTTCTTTTCATTAATAAATAAAAACTATGAAGAAATATGCGTTTTCTTGAATACACATACTATTACCTAAAAATTAGTAGATGTCCTGTTTTGAGGAAAACAATAAGTGGTCACGTTAGGTTTAACCCACATGTTCTTTATTTACAGATTTCTATAATTCTTTTCCACATTCCTCATTATTAAAAATAAATCAAGGTTATAAGGGAGTGACTAAAGATTTGATGTTCATTGTAGTGTTAATGTTAAATAGTACAGTTTAAAGCAAACACGAGTAGTACTTAAGGCTTTAAATTTCTAACTTTGAGATTGTGGGTTCAAGTTCCATTACTTAACATTGTGTGGCTAGGAGCAAGCCACTGACCTGCCTGTGATCCAACTGAAAAAAACAAAAGAAATGTTGCCAATTGTATCTCAGATGTTGTAAGTTTCCTGGATAAAGGTATCAGCCAAATAAGTATTTTTTTATTGTTTTTAAAAAAAATGCTTTTGTTTTCATATTGCCTATAATTTAAGTTCCTGAGACATTTAAAGATGATACTGTTTTTACAGATGGCATGATGTTGCACCATACAGCCACCTCACAGAACCTGGACAGGAATTCATAGTTATGGAGCCATCTGTGTAGAATTGACATGTTTTCTCTGTGGTTATACAGGTTTTTCACCCACTATCCAAAGACATTAAGCCAAAGTATGGGGGAGTGCATTAGTGTGCCAAGTTCAGACAGTTAATGAATGCAACTTGTTTTTGCTTTGAATAATTTTTGCTGCTTCTTGAATTTGATTTTTTTTTTAGATTTTGCACATGTCACTTCAGTCATATTGTTCATTCTGGTATGAAATCACCATGCAGAAATTAAAAAAAAACCTACAACTGGTGTTTTTCTGACAACAGTGGATGCAAGCCAGGAACCAGAGAGGATGTCTGTCCACCTTGGGCACAGCCATGCAGTGAAAACCAGTGAATGGTAAAAGATAAAAGCAGACAAACACAAAGGATATTTGCCAAATAAGAGTGACTTATACTGTTTCCATGGAGGACAGCAGAAATTAACCCTCTTTGATTTGCCTCAAAGTACAACTTCCATAGGCACTTTACACTCAGAATTTAATTAATCATTTCACTCTCAACATTTTTAAATCTTCTAAGACTGTTCTCATTCAGAATAACTTATATACTGACCAATGCATAAAATATTTTACAAGTGGGTTTTTTGGAAGCTTTGATGAAAATGGTTATAAAACGTAGCTATTTGCTAACCAAATGAGCTTAATGGACTGTCCTCTCTTTTGTCAAACATTTAAACAAAACTGAAGTTTTAAAGCAAATCAAAGCACTGTGGTTCTCTGCTAATACCACTTTATTAGTTGTTGATGTCCTAGGCAAGGATTTTTATTTCCAAGATGGAAACTAAATCAAGGAACACTAGTTGTTTAGCTTACAACACGATTAAAAAAAACTAACACTGGGCAATTTTGCAGAACATGCCTTATGAGACAAGTATGTGAATGAAACCTTAAGTTACAGTGTTTACATTTAATTCCCGCCACGGGGATTTTAGGAATAATAGTGCCAAATTAATTTATCCAAAAGTGGTTTTCATTTGTACCATGGGCTATTCTGCAGTGATGTAGGCAAAATTGTAGGCCTTGTGAGTGGAATATTAATGAGTAAAGAACTGCCACAGGATATCTGTTTTTACTCTGTCATTCACCAACTGGCCTTTGTTGGAAAAATTTAAGAAATAAGGGATGTGATGTTTGTATATTCTGAATTACTGTCAGCCGCAAGCATTTCAGTAATGTTCACAGGTTTTGGAAGTGAAAATTTTGTTAATTCTTTAAGAACAATTTTGCAACATGAAGGCAAACAGAAATAATTCCCAGAACTTGAATTTCAGGTGGACATTGCATTTTTTAAATTAGTAACTCATTGTTTGCAAAAAAACAAAACAAGGAAAGAGTTTAACTTCTACCCTCCATTACAGCATTTTCTACAGTTTCAGCAAAGTGCTAATGATAGTACAATCTTGCAAACAAACTAGTGTTTATGGCAATTTAACAGACATTTCAAAGATATTTTCTTTTTTGAACTGGTTATTATATTTCTAGGAGCACCCTATGAGAGTAAGAAAACATGTTTTGCAGCTTTGCACCACATAATGTCCGGTTGGGCAAACATTCTGTCACATAGACATCAGTGGTATCATAAGGTTATAATAAAGTTCAGAAATCCTGAATGGAGAACAAGAAGTAGCAGACTTAGCAAACACTACAACTTCCCCTATGCAACACATGTATCAAATGTCTCTTGCATGCAAAGCGATTGCGCTGCCTGTACTGTACTTTCTGTTGTTATTTTAAAGTGATCTTTCAGTACTTACAAATAAATGTTTACTGTATAACAGTGTATGGTTTAATTTGTGGGTAGAATCACTCAATCCCATGTATCGTGCATCTCTGGAGCTTTATAGCATTATCTCTCTGTATTTAGTCAAAACATGTATTCTACAGTATCCCGTACAGCTTTGATAAGTACTGTATATAATATGCTATCTGCACAACATACAAATGGAAGAATGTCCTATTTCACAGGATGTATCATTAACAGTAAGTGGTACATAACTGTTTAAGAAACCACAGAGGTGATGGGGTCCCAAGTCCCATTCGTTTTTGTTGATTTTGAAAAGCATTGCATTTCGCTCTCACAGAAGTTGTGAAATGTTATCTACTCTTCCAGTCATCTGACATCCCGTGCTACCTACTGGGGTCCTTTAAGGAAGATCCAAATATGAGAGTGGCAGTGATCAGAGAGGTAGGTTAGAATAGTTGGAATTTGGAAGGGACATAGCTCTTTTGTGTGTCTGGTCAGCAATATCAGAACTATAAAAGAAGCAGATGGGAACATCTTTAGTACTTTCCTGAATTCCCTCCTGTGTTTCCCTTGGATTAGTGTTGGTGGGCTCAAATTGATAAATGGATGTTTGATATTGTAAATCATGAGACTAACCTCATACTTTTGTGCTCAGACTAGTTATTGCAGAAAACTGAATTGTGGGAATCTCATAGTATTCAAACCACCACACCATTATGTATAGCAGGAGGACAGATTTTTGGCTTCAGTTATCAAAACATTTTTTAAATTGTGATATTTTTTACAACAAGTAGCTCAGAGTACCTTATAAAAAGCAGAATAATAGATGTACAAGAATTGCAGGAAAAGGATCAATAAATAAAAATAGAAAATACAAATAAAATGGAAAGTAGGTCTTTATCTGTTACCTAAAAATAGTTTTTATGTCTCTTCAAGTTGTAATGGTACAAGGCAGAGAGGTTTCTTTGATGTTTTGATGTCCAGGATGGAGAAGAAAACAAAAACTTCAATCAGTGGATTTCTGGAGAAAATAAACCTCTAGGAGTTTCAAGGCCAAAAGACTGCCTAGACAACCTGCAATGGGCATTCTGCAATAAATAAATCTGCTAAATGTCTTATATGATGTAACAAATACAGTAGAACCTCATCTTATACAAGGCATACTGTACATTACTATGCATTACATATCTCTCTATTATAAAAGAAAATTTTGAGACATGACAAGACTATTGCCAAGAGATTTTTTCAAGTTGGTAGAGGGTGTCCTGCCCTTCTCTCAACCACTTCCGGTTCATGGCCCACGCCATGGTCCTTTCACATCTCATTCGAGTGAATGCTTTTGTCAGACACAGTTCTTGCGCTCTCAGCTCTTATAAATTTTTACATTTTCCTCACTTTAAATTCCCAATAAAAGAAGACTTATTATGTCCAAATCTTATTGAAGAATTTCATCCCGAAGGGTTATCAACAGAAGAAATCAGTACACAGGCAATCCTAGCACAGAGAAACGATGAAGTCAAATGAATTAACGCAAAAATTGTCGATTGGTTACAAGGCAAATTGGTTAAATACGTATCAATAGACTATGCTGAAAAAGTTGGTGGTGATTGTGCAGAAGATGAAAACATCAACTGTATCGTAATGTTATTGCATAATTTATGTATCAGTGATGGGCTATGCAATTGGACAAGACTAGTTGTATTGAAAATTGGTTGAACATTTGTAACATGTAAAATTTTAACAGGCGACAAGAAAGGTAATGTAGTAAATATTCCGCGGATAACATTAGACACCAAAGGAGATCTTGATATGTCATTCGTATTAAAACTTTTACAGTTTCCCGTTAGAATGGCTTTTGCTATGACAATTAAGAAATCATAGAGACAAAGCTGGTGTATTTATTAGAGAGAAAAAAATTATATTTACTCACGGGCAGTTACACATTGCATTGTCACAATGCAAGTCCAAACACGAAATCAAAATTCATTGCGATATTGGAGAAAAATTAATTCCAAATATTGTTTTTACTGAAGTTTTACAGTAAAAGTGTAAGTTTAAAAAGTATTTGTGTGCTAATTTCAAAACCAAACAGAACGAAAATGTATAACACCACAAATACCTCTAACGCAACATGAAACATAATTTTCTTTCAATTAATTATGTTTTATTATTTTTTACTTTGGTTAATTACTTGCTGTAACTCCAAGGTCCATGATGCCCTGCTGGAACCTGGGGCATCTCCACGTTGCAGGGAGGGCTCCACCTGGCGGCTTGGGGGTATTGACCGGGATAAGCTGCCGGCCATAGTCCACAGTCTATTATACATATGTAACAATTCCCATGAAAATAACAATCTGTTTAAATTGTACATCTGCTTCCCCATATGCGAGTGGCAGAGCTTTGAAGTGGCTAGTGCATAGTGCCCGCCTGGGGGTTGGCAAGCGAAGTGAGCAGGGGGCAGAGCCCCCTAATTAATCAACCATAAAAATAACAGTCTGTTTAAATTGTACATTCACTTCCCAATACACAAGTGGCAGAGCCGAGAAGTGCCTAGGGCATAGCGCCCGCCTGGGGATTCCAGGGGATTAGTGAGTGAAGCGAACAGGGAATAAAATAACGTACGTCATGGAATGCCTCTAGAAATCCCTTACAAAATTAATTTTACCTACACCCATTAATGTCTAGAATATCTGCTGTATATACATTAACAGTTTTAAATGCAGATGGACACAATTTTAAATTATGTTTTTTCAGTAATATTGTTTTGCATTTGACTCTGGCTTTGCTCACAAAGCAGCAGAAGAGGCAGACATACCACCTTGTATTTATCCAGTACAACTAGAGTTAGAACAGAATGTTGATTCACAAAAGTCATTTGTCCTGGCAAGATCTATGCACAAGAGGAAGTGTGCTATGAGACCGAGTGATTCTACATAAGGAGCAAGACATGCAACTTCTCATATAGTGGCAGGTGAGACGTAGCAGCAGTACAGGAGTGCGTGCCTCTCCTTCTTGAGCCACAACAAGCCTCTTTGAGAATATACAAGGTCTTTGTCACACTTATTATGACCTACACAAATAAAGCACATCACTGTCCTCCATGCAGATTAATTGTTGTATTCTTTTCATTTTTTTGTTGCACGAGATGCCATTGAGAGTTTGGATAAAATTGAATCAGTGTAAGTTTATTTGGTGTAACCTGAGGTTCTTCACTATATACAGTATACACCATTGGTATTCATTTTATCATGACTGGTTAAAAACTTTAAAGAAAGGCAAGTTGGTCACAGCTTTATGGCTTCTGTAAAGTAAACATTTAAACTGACAAGAGTCTATGAGCACTGACTATCAAATTGTTGATGGCCATGAAATCTGCTGGTGGAGAACTGGAAAACTTTTAGGCTTGGGCAGAGTTTACTATATGTTGTGCCTATGGAGGAAAGAACTGAATGTACATTAACAGTCTGTTTAATCAGGATGATTAATGATTATTTCTAAAGTCTGTGTGTAAGCTGAAGCAATCTGCTCCAAACAATTTTAATGATTTCTGTACTTCACTAATTTTTTAGGGTTTTTATTAAATCAAATACTGCATTAAGTAAAATGCAAACAATGTCTAATTAAGTGTCCATGCGAAGACAATTTCCCCTCAGGGATTAATACACTGTAACAAAATGTAAATATTTTCACATGAACTCTTAACGTTAATGTTTTCCATTAAAGTAAGTTTGTGAATGCATGAATAAACCCTGTGATGAGCTGCTGTCCTATCCATGGAGGCCCTGAACTGGATTGAACAGCTTTAGATATGAATAGATGGAAATATAGGTGGATGATGAGGTGAGACCTAAACAAAAATAAAGTGCCAAAATATAATTATTACCTGTATAGAATGTAAAATTGCATTATACATTCCATCAAAGCAGCAGTTTGATACATGATGGGATGAAAGGCGCTGTAACAAAAGACAATGAGAGATTATAAAGAGTGGGGGCACAAGAGGTGTTTCCCATATAATTCATTGCCAAAATAATAGAGCAAGTTAATGTGGCCCAGAATGATGTCTTCTCAGATGCAAGTCTATAACTAGAGTGGAAGAAAATGGAGGTGATGCCGGTTATAAAGTAAGTGAGGTGGAATCGACAGGTCCAGGAGCCCTTGAACTGGAAGTGATGTCACTTGCCCTCACAATAGTGGTTTCTGGATGTGCAGAGGGAAGGAGAAGAGAGAGATTAAAAAGGCAGCACAAACCCTTGACTCAGGGTGGAATTACAAGTCGGCAAGCTCTGAAGATGTTTCCTAGTCACGTGTGTGTGACAGCACACATTCACATTTGGTATGTTTCAATTGCATATCCATCATATATTAAGTAGACACATGATGTAGAAGACCTGGGAACAGCCTGTGCTGAATTAGCATGCATCCTGTCTGTCTCTGTGAGCACTTCCACCACAAATGTTCAGTTTAGTTTCTTGTTCATTTGTGTGTGGGTGTTTTGGATTAATATCTTTCACAAACTAAAGAATTAATTTTTTGGTGTTTAAGTATGTCATGCCATCATTTTAGAGCCTCAGCAGTTTGTTGGTCAGTTGCTAGGATGAACTGCACCATTTCTAAGAGATTCCTCCCAGGAGGCACTTTGCATCACATCAAGAGCACTCTACTATAAACCTCACAGCAGTGCTACAGCTTGCTGTCCAAGATTTTGGATTTCAACCCTGAACAGTGTCAGTCTTGAGGTTATAGTGTGTAGCTTCTCACTTCTTCATTCAGTTCATAATCTTAGTACAGAAACTATAAAAATACCACCAAAACCAAAATGCTGATTCCTGCCAATTATTGTTTTGACTTCACTTATAGTTTACCCCACTGGAAATTAAGGGGAAGAGCATTTAAGACTGAAGCCAGAAAGCACTTCACGCAAAGAATTGTAGGAATCTGAAACAAACTACCGAGACATGTAGTTGAAGCAAAAACCTTGACGGCTTTTTAAGAAGTGTCTGGATGAGATATAGCCATTAGCTAAGCAAACTAGCTTGATGGAATGAATGGTTTCTTTGTATTTTTCTCTGGATTTTGTTTTTTATAACAATGCTTCGGTATTGTAGAAAAATGTTTTTCTTTCACTTTCTCAAAAACGTGTACATCTCCCAATCCGTTTTAACATCTTTGCAGGTGCTCACAATATGAAGAGGACGGGTGTGCAGGCAGATAATATGAAGGGGATGGCTAGGAATAAAAGACTGTCTTGCCTAAAAAAGGAGCCTGAGTTGCCTCAAAAGCTTGCATATTGTAATCTTTTTAGTTAACCAATAAAAGGTGTCATTTTGCTTGACTTCTCATTACATCCTTAATGGCTAACATGGTATAACACCTTAGTACTACGGATTACCACATTAAAAATTATGTTTCTGTGTGGTTTTGATTGTCGTTTCAGTGTCTGATATATGCACCCTGCCTATATGTAACTGTATTATTTTTATGACTCACAGTTGCTTGTACTGGCTTATGGCTTTTTTACATTTGGTTTCCTCTAAATTTGCTGCACTAGTTTCCAGTCCGTTTCATTACCGTCAGACAGATGGCATTTTCTTCTCATAAAAACTATTTTCAGCACACACTGCTGCACAGCTTGTTCAAAAGTGTTGATTTTTGACACCTTCGCCCATGTTTCCATGCGAATTACATGACTAAAAGCAATTCTTAGCTTTCTTCATAATAATTACATGGCAAATGGATCCGCAGCCAAATATCATTTCTCTGTCAGTTTAAGGGCAAGGCTTTTATGTGCCATCTAGTAGTATTGCTCGGGCCACAAGCATGTCTCATTTTGGCTTGTAAATAAAATCAACCAGCCATATTACCAGTGCTGTTGCAGCTTGCTGTAAATGACTGAACATATTTTGTGATCTTCTTCATCTTCTTCTCCCTTTGAAATACATTCTTTATGCAGAAAAGGCTTTAATGCTTACTAATATTTTTAAATTCTGTAGCTGTTAATCGCAACACCTCAGCCCAGTGAGTATACACTGTATATGTAACCTAAATATCATTGAGACAGAAGTACAAAATTGTGTCAGGGCCAAAATACAATATGATTTTTTTTTTTTTTAAATTTTCAAGCATGGGTCATGTATTTGAATATCACTTGAAGCATTAATGTGTATTAAAAAGAAAAATACTCCATTACTCAACACAAATCATCACAAGTATTACAGCATCTATTTTAAGAAAATGGTAGAAAGATACATGATAGGACTTTTTCAAATGTCCTTATCTTTAGAAGATGTGAAACAAGTTTTTGTAGGGTCCACTGTGATCGAATTCTAAACAAAAACATCTTTACTGGTGTTTTGACAGCTTCCCCACTAATAAGAGACACAGCACAAAATTGATTCAGACCATTAAATGAGACACAAAGATCCAAATTTTATTGTGTGTATCGGCAGGATTGTTGTTTGTAACTAATACTTCAGATCTGACAACTATGCAGAATTTATATGTCACTATATGACTGATGTTGATGATCTTAGTCCTTTTACAGCTTTTGTGTCCTGCTGACATGGAAATTAGCTTTCAAAAGGGCTTATTCTCTTCTCAGTGTTAATGTCTGTGCTGGTGGAAATCCATACATGAGGTCCTCTGTTTAGCGGAACACAACTATGCAATGGCACCTGTTCCTTGTTAGTATACTCAGCTTACCTTAACTGGGATGTGATTAACTTAAATTTTTTCTGAGTAGTAATATGAACTGTAATTTTAAAACCACATAGTAACTTTGGATGTTCACTGGTTTTAGGGCGGGAACATATTAATTATTTTGAGCTAACAGAAATTACGTTTGCATTCAGCCTGAGTTTCGTTAACCATAATAACAACAACAACAACATTTATTTATATAGCACTTTTTCATACAAAAAGTAGCTCAAAGTGCTTTACATAACGAAGAAAAGAAGAATAAAAGACAAATAAGAAATTAAAATAAGACAACATTAGTTAACATAGAAAGGAGTAAGGTCCGATGGCCACGGTGGACAGAAAAAAACAAAAAAAAACTCCAGAAGGCTGGAGAAAAAAATAAAATCTGTAGGGGTTCCAGGCCACGAGACCGCCCAGTCCCCTTTGGGCATTCTACCTAACATAAATGAAATAGTCCTTTTTGTAGTTAGGGTTCTCATGGAGTCACTTGATGCTGATGGTTATACAGACTTCTGGCTTTTAATCCATCCATCATTGTTGGAACATCATGGTGCTTTGGGTAGATGGTGGTGGCACAAGCCACCACCAATAGGACACCGGAAAAGGAAACAGAAGAGAGAGTAGGGGTTAGTACAAATTTTGAATGAATAGTTATTATAATGAATTGGATATACAGAGTGTCAGGATTAAATTACAGTGAAGTTATGAGAAGGCCATGTTAAAGTAATGTGTTTTCAGTAGTTTTTTAAAGTGCTCCACTGTATTAGCCTGGCGAATTCCTACTGGCAGGCTATTCCAGATTTTAGGTGCATAACAGCAGAAGGCCGCCTCACCACTTCTTTTAAGTTTTGCTCTTGGAATTCTAAGGAGACACTCAGTTGAGGATCTGAGGTTGCGATTTGGAATATAAGGTGTCAGACATTCCGATATATAAGACGGGGCGAGATTATTTAAAGCTTTATAAACCATAAGCAGAATTTTAAAGTCAATTCTGAATGACACAGGTAACCAGTGTAGTGACATCAAAACTGGAGAAATGTGTTCGGATTTTCTTTTCCTGGTAAGGATTCTAGCAGCTGCATTCTGCACTAACTGCAAACGATTGATGTCTTTTTTGGGTAGTCCTGAGAGGAGTGCATTACAGTAATCTAGCCGACTAAAGACAAACGCATGAACTAATTTCTCTGCATCTTTCGATGATATAAGAGGTCTAACTTTTGCTATGTTCCTTAGGTGAAAAAATGCTGTCCTAGTGATTTTATTAATATGCGATTTAAAATTCAGATTACAATCAACGGTTACCCCTAAGCTTTTTACCTCCGATTTGACTTTTAATCCTAATGCATCCAGTTTATTTCTAATAGCCTCATTGTATCCATTATTGCCAATCACTAAGATTTCGGTTTTTTCTTTATTTAATTTGAGAAAGTTACTATTCATCCATTCTGAGATACAGGTTAGACATTGTGTTAGCGAATCAAGAGATTTGGGGTCATCAGGTGCTATTGATAAATACAGCTGTGTGTCATCAGCATAGCTGTGGTAGCTCACGTTATGTCCCGAGATAATCTGACCTAATGGAAGCATGTAGATTGAGAAGAGCAGCGGACCCAGGATAGAGCCTTGTGGAACACCATATAGAATATCATGTGTCTTTGAGTTATAATTACCACAACTAACAAAGAATTTTCTCCCTGCCAGGTAGGATTCAAACCAGTTTAAGACACTGCCAGAGAGGCCCACCCATTGACTAAGGCGATTCTTAAGAATATTATGATCAATAGTGTCAAATGCGGCACTCAAATCTAAGAGGATGAGAACAGATAAATGGCCTCTGTCTGCATTTACCCGCAAGTCATTTACTACTTTAACGAGTGCAGTTTCTGTGCTGTGATTTGTTCTAAAACCTGACTGAAATTTATCAAGAATAGCATGTTTATTGAGGTGCTCATTTAACTGCATAATGACTGCCTTCTCTAGAATAACACGATATTTCCCATTTCACAAGTTTACATTTAAGGCATTTTTGGAAAAGAGTACCCTGAAGTGTATGTGTCTTTTAGTTCTTACTCATTGATATGTGGCATCTACAGTAGCTCTAATAACCTCTCTACCACTGAGTACTGTACATTTGACACTGAATTACATAAACAGCAAACATGAAGATGAATGGTTGCTGGGAACATGTAGATCTTATATGATCCATTTATAAGATAATATATATCTTTTTTTTCTTTCTTTTTTTTTTTTTTTAAAAAAAAATACTGACATCGGTCCAAACAGAATGAGCTAACATTAAATATACAAAACTGGTCAGTTGAGACTGGTTCAGGGTTCCTATAGTTAGCATACTGGCATAAAAAAAACCCTTAATAATTGTGAAGGAATTCCTTCACACATAATGTATAACTTTTATCCAGTTTTGATGTTTTTGTTGTGGAGTTCTTTTTTAATAACACATCTTATATCACTAAAATCTTTTTTTGGGCATGAAAGGAGAAAGGTGTAGTAAACGTTTTCCATTACTGGCTAACTGGAAGTAGGTTTACGCTTTGCATCACTACCAAAATTTATGAAATGGGCTTTTTAAGCTCAAGGCTACAATATCTGCCCTCTAGTTAGAGAGTGTGGCAGTTAAGGTCATTTATCTTTAAATCGAAGGCCTCACTTACATTGCCTCAACTCTAAGTACTTTTTTTTTCACACTACAAAGCTTGGTATTTAAGTTAAGCAGGAATATGTCAAAAAGTAATTAAAGTGTCTGTCATATTACAGGGTGGCTGAGATATAAATATATATATATCACAATTATAGAACCTAATGTTTTAATTTTGCTTGTCTTTGCAACTGAATATTTGTATAAAATAGTATAACATACAATAAGTCAATATCACTTTAGGCATGTGCCATATGAGCATGCTGTCAACATCTAGGTGATATATAAACAATGACAAAAATATTGCTTTTGCTAACAGGCAAGTAATGAATTAGCATTTTGTAAATTACACACATTTGCCTAATGGCTACTAAGTTATATGCAATTCAGGGGTATGTAATTTTAGGAAGGATTTGTACATATTTCCTTAACAGATGATGTACAATGTAGTCTTACCAAGTCTAAATATGCAGACTGTTAAAAGAGGACTTTTGAGAAATTGCAGACACACACATTTGACCACGAGGTTAAAATATTTTCTTTGTTTACATTTTCACATAATGCTGATTTAGCATACAGAGAAGCACTTTAAGATCCAAGACTGTCATTGAAAATATTACTTGCAGGTAAGGAGATTCTCTATATCTTCTCTATAACACTATGCACTTTGGAGAACCAGTTTTCCCATCAAACTACTATCTCTCACATTTATGATTGTTGTGCCAAAGGAGCACATTTTCAGTTGTTCTACATTTACACGCTATTTTAATTAAGTGAAACACTCCAGTCTTTATAATAAAGAGTATTATTTAATATAAAAACAATGCTAGGACCCATTTGTTATAACACCTTATTTCTTGTTACTTGCTTGAACTCTGTCTCTAAAGCCTATAGTGAGAGGGGGTACTCTTGATAATTTATTGCTTTGCAATGAAGCCTTTTTTTTCTACCTTTAAAACTGCAGACTATACAAGAATGAAGCAAGATGTATTTTTGTATAGTTTTTGTTTTGATAGTCTTGATTCCTTTGAACTGCTTAAATTTCAGAATTTGAATTTTCATTAGCTTTGTATGTTGCTTGATTTTGTTGATAAGAAAAATATTTTGGCTATTCATTCTTAAAAAAATAATAGATGTATTAACATTTATTATAGTATTTTTTGCATGAAAATGTGCTATATAAATAAATGGTGTTGTTGTTATTATAAAGTACCAGTAACGGCGCACTGCACAATACCATGCAGTGAATGCACTTGACTTGAGCATTCATAGTTTTCATACTCTTTCTCTGTACATTTACCATTTGTTTTCTCAGAGATTGATGTGCTTGTTGCTTCCTGAGCAGCTCTTCTTTTCTCTACCCTAGCGGCCCGCTTCTTCTCTTCTTTTGTCTGCATCTTTTCGCCTTAAAGCTGATTAAGTCAGTGTTTGTGTTGCAATTACTTTTAAGTACGTTCTCCTTAATTTTTCACTTAAGCTGGCACTTACTTAACTCTTTAATCTGCCTTAAGAATGATTTAAGAGAGGATGAGAATGGTGCCCGTACGCATGCGCTGCACAGCCGTCTTGCTGGCCACTGCTGAGAGTTGATTCTACAATAAAATAAAATAAAAATAAAAAGAGGAATAACCTTGGAGGTCAATCATCACCCTGAAAATGGATAAGTGGACGTGACGTAGTATACTGTATGTGTACAAAATTTCAGGACAATAGGTCAAACAATTTGCGAGCTACAGGTGATTTAAAATCCTGGACAGACAAACGAACAGCCACGGTAGCGTATCAATACTAATAAAAAGCAAAGCCCTCACTGACTCACTCGTCACTAATTCTCCAACTTCCCGTGTAGGTAGAAGGCTGAAATTTGGCAGGCTCCTTCCTTACAGCTTACTTACAAAAGTTAAGCAGGTTTCATTTCAAAATTTTACGTGTAACGGTCGACATGGGTCCCCCATCCCCACGCCTCCCATGTAGTTGGCTGCCTGCCTATATAAGGCCGTCCGTCGCTCCGGTCTCTTCATTCCCTTCCTTGCTTCGCCACGGTATTCACGTCTCCCAGCTGATAACTGCAGCCTTTTTATTTAATCCACGGCTTCTCCACTGTTTTATTATTTGTTTATTACGATTATAGTTATTGTGTAGGTATTTTAGACTTAGTTTACATTGTTCAGGTACCCATTTCCTTTATCGTTCCAGCCGTACCCTCATTAACATGTCTATCGAGGTGATCACCATCGGTCAAAGAACTGTCACTTACCGAGTGGTTTCCATGCCCGGAGATGGTGCCTGCCTTTTCAATTCTGTGTGTTACATATTGCACGGCCATATCAGGCTCACTCTTGATATCTGGAAGAACATTGTGTCTTATGTATTGAATGACTGGGATAGGTTCAAGGTGTGGACTGATGATGGTACAGGAGATACTTATACCACACAGGAGCACTATAAGAGTGAAATGCTTAAGCCCTTCACCTATGTTTCTGCATGTGAGTTGATGGCTGCCGCTGAATTGTTCAGTTGTCGCTTTCAAGTGTACTGAAATGGCCAAATATTTTATACCTTTGGACAACCGCCAATGCCTCTTACAAAGCCTTCTTCAAAATGTTTACCCCAATCTACGAAATCTCCATGAAAACGATGTGTCATGGTTGAGGGAGAGAGCTATCCTGACACCAAGAAATGACATGACTACGACTATAAACCACATTTTACTTCAAGAACTACCTTCACAACCGAAAACATATCAGTCTGTGGATTCAATTGTAGAAGTGGAAGATGCGGTGCACTATCCGGTAGAGTTTCTCCACACTCTGAATCCTCCAGGCACTCCTGAGCATAATCTAATTTTGAAGGTTGGGGCACTAATAATGTTACTGAGAAACTTACAGCCACCGAAACTTTGTAATGGCACGAGACTTCAGGTCACGTGTTTGCAAAAGAACCTAATTGAGGCAACAAATTTTAATGGCAGTGACTCAGGGGAGAGTGTTTTTATTCCTCGCATCCTCGTTATACCCTCTGATCTCCCATTTCAATTCAAACGTCTCCAATTTCCAGTAAGGCTCTTCTTCGCAATGACAATTAATAAGTCTCAGGGACAGACCCTACAAAAGGTTGGCATTGATTTGAGGCAAGATTGCTTTTCACATGGCCAACTGTACGTTGCATGCTCAAGAGTAAGCTCAGCGCACAGCTTGGTCATATTACAACCGGAGGGCCGAACTGACAATGTGGTATACAAAGAGATCCTTAACAAATAATTATTTGTATATTTTCCCTCAGGTTAAAAAGGTTTACTTTTCTTCTTAATAAAAATTTTAAGGCAGTACTTCGCCGCTGCGAAGCACGGGTATTTTGCTAGTTATATATAAAGATGTGAAAGGTCTCTTTGTTAATTTTATTTTCTGGCATTGTAATAAGAGCAACTTCTAAACCTTCTTCATGTTCATTAATGGAGTTTGAAAACTGGCATCTATGTCTTTTTTATTTTCAAATGACTGAGCTGTTTTGTCTACATTAGATATATTTTCAATATAATTTTAACTAGAATTTAGAATTAAATTTTTATATATATATATATATATATATATATATATATATATATATATATATATATAGTGAGAGTTTTCTTCTTTAAAAATAAAAAGAAGTGTCACAAAAAGAAGTTTTGGGGACCTTCCCCATATATTGTCCAATGGCCAAGAAAAAAAACAAAACAAAAGAAAACGTTTTCGTGATCAAAAGCAAAATGTATATAGCAGTTGATGATTTACAATGACAAAATGGCGTTACAGTAACAAAAATTAATAACAGGAAATGGTTGGCAGGAGGTGAAGTTGATACCATGAGACAGAAGTGATGTCATCTAACAGAAAACCGGAAGTGATGTCATCAGAGGTTGCCGGAATAGGCTTCTTATTTCTCCTCAGTTTTCCTGAGAGATTTAGCTAAGTACCATGTGACAACCCCTTGTCTCGCGATGTTTCACTCACCTTTAGGCTTTTTGACTGCCTCCTAAACGCACGTGTGTGATTTTATGTATGTAATATATATATATAAAACTTAAAAGACCACATACTACAAAAGTAAATGTACTTTATCAAAAATGTACTAATATCTTTCCATCCATTTCCTAACGGTTTGATCCACATTAGGGTCATGTGACGCTGATGTCTTTTCCGTCAGCATAGATTGCAAGCCACACACACTCATTTACACCAGGCAATTTTAGAATTTCCAGTTAACCTAAACCTGCATGGATATGAGAGGAAAATCGGAATACCATGCTAATGAGAATGTGTAGATCCCATCTAGATAGTGCCTGAGCACGGAATTTAAGCCTAGGACTCTTGGCACCACTAAGTACTATACCACTATGTTGCTCAGATGCATTAACATAATTCTGTACATGTCTTTTGAATTGCTGAATTTGCTGTCAATGCAAATTTTAATGTGTAAATTTGATTTCGGAAATCTGATCAAGCCTTTCTTTCATAGTTACAGTACGTGATCAGTTTTTGTACAGATTACTTTTTCCACTGACAGTTCTTTAGAATATCAATCAAGCTTCATAGCTTCTGGTCCTAGTTTCCTCCAGTTTTCTTGCTTTTATACAGTATATATTTTGGTAGTATTCTTTAAAATAAAGCTAGTAATGTAATAACTAATAGTGATATGACTTGGTCCCTTAATTCAGTTTAATGGTCCTTCAAGTGCTGTATACTTTTTTTTTTATATGACATACAGTACTTTCATTCACCTTTAACCGAACATCTTTGTTCCAAAGAGCAATCCATTTTATCAAATATGTAATGATTTCTCTGAAACTGCAGAAATCAAATAGTGACCATTGAATGGTCTTTATGGAAATCAGTGAAGACGAATGTCAGTGACTGACATGGCCAGATAGGTGTTTATTCTGGGAAGCAGCTTGTAGACAGGCTGCCTGCATGGTTGTGTTTTTCTTTTTAATGCATAGAGAGACTTATATGCTAATAACTGACTAATCAATATCCTAGAAGTGGCCTTGTAGTATCTGATTCTTTCAGCATTTGCAAGGGAATTCAGTTTCAAACTGTGTGACCTCTCGGTCCAGAAAACACTAAAGGGAAATCTTTGATTAACTGTTATTCTTCTGAGTCACGCACACTGTCATGAATGTGGAATCTTCTACACTGGATATCTGCAACAGTGCATGAAGTGCTTAATCATTCCATAGAAGACATAGTATTTATTTTTCTTTAACAATTCCCCATAACCAGTTTATGCCTTCATTTTTTCTGATTATTTTTCCTTTTAGAGGCCCTTTTCCCCTTTACCACCATCACCTCCACTTAATAAATTCATCCATCAATCCATTACTGAACCCACTTAATCCAGTACAGTCTAACAGAACCAGAGCCTAGTTATTATGGAACATAAGGCAGCTGCTAAGCCTGGATGGGACACCACTTGCAATGATGAAGAAACAAGAAAGCAGATACCATAAGTCAATATTACTCATCCTGAAAGAGATACCAGCTTATAAAGAATTTCATAGTCACTGTTGGCCTTGGCTATTAATAGTGGCATCTCAGGGAGCATTATAAGTTCTGATGATGGAAAACTCTACATTAAGTAAATCATAAAATAAAAAAATAGTATTGTGTAATTTACCGTTTTGGAGGATTTCCTGATAAAGGTGAGGTATAAACTGAAGAAATTCCAGATAGGTGAATTAGTGAAACTGCCATCTATGAGGACAGGAGAATAGTGCAGTGTGTGGATAACCTATGTGTCTTTAACTCTCATAAATATGATAAGGAGAGAGCAGAACGAAAGACCTTATTAGCAGTATAAAGTAAGTTAAGGAAGAGCAGCGGAGGATTTGAACTTTGGTATGGATATGTACTAAGCAGCACTAGAACAGAGCTGAAGATAAAAGAAGAGGATGGGATAAGATTAAAGTTAAAAATAGATTCTAGACGTGGCAGAGTCCAGAGTAAATAAAGGAAATCACATAACTAATCCCTTGTCTTTAAAAATATCCCCACCTTACTAGCAGGGTGATTCTTTACTTACAGTTCTGGGAGATGTTCTTAAAGGATCTGTTTTCCATCAGACTCCAAGTTCATATCTTAGAGAAGGTTTAGCGAACTGAAGATAATGGAAGCCGTTAGGTATATCAAAGGTTAATGCATGTATAATATAGCTAGTAGTGAAAAGGAGTGAGAAAATTCCAACATAGTATATTAGGTCTAGAAGGAAATAAGCAAACAGCATCTCAGAAATAGAAAAGCAAAGGTGTTTCAACTGAAATTTTCATTTCATTCTTACTGAATGTGCAAATGAAATCTTTGGTGTGAAGTAGAAACCAGGACCATAGTGACACAATGAATAAGAGCAGAGCTACCATGGTATTTCACATGTGTGGTATGTTTCCTTGTCAGTGGTAAAGTTCCTGGCTCTGTTTCAAGTTTTGTGCCTCTAGAAAATATTTTTTTATTTTATATGTCAACTAAGGGTTGATAACTTTAATAAGTGCTTGCTGTATCACTATCTGATTATCATATGCCTTTTACAATGCCTTTAAAGAGTCTTCACTCCCTTTTGAAGTTCCCACATTTCATTATTATACAATATTGAATCAAAGAGGATTTAATTGGCTTTTTTGACACTTATTAACAGAAAATATACTTTTTAATTTCTAAGTAAAAACAGATCTCTGCAGCATGGTATTAATGAATTACAAATATAAAACACAAAATAATTGCTCATGTAAGTATTCACCCTCATTAATATGACACAATTAAATCACTATTGGCAAAGCCAAATTGTTTTAAAAGTCAAATAATTAGTTAAATGGAGATCACCTGTCTGTAGTCAAAGAGTTTCAGTTAATTCTATAAATGCCCCTGTATGTGGAAGGTCTAACCTGTAGTGAGTCAATATGGTAGTCTAACCTGCACAATGAAGACATAAAGAACAATTAAAGCTGCTTTGTGGAAAAGTAATTGAAAAGCACAAATCAGGGGATGGTTACACGAAAATATCCAGGTCACAGAATATCCCTTGGAATCGAGTTAAATCAGTCATTTAGAAATCCTGCTAACGACACTGTGTGACCATGTGCAAGTCACTTGACCTGCCTGTACTCCTATTGGAAAACCAATAGAAATGTAACTAATTGTATTATAAATGTTGTAAGTCACCTTGAATAAAGGCGTCGGCTAAATAAGTAAATGTAAAACGTACAAGCAGGGCACAACCACTTCTTCTGCCCACATGGCCATTTAAACCATGAGCTGACTGATTATCTGTGTTCATCTTGGAACACAGCTACCTAAGAGTGGGGACTTCACAGCAGAAAATCATCAGATCTCCTTTGCTTGGTGTTCATCACCTTTTTTTTGCCTAAACATTAAATGGAGCATCCCTTGTAACCCCCAACCCTTTGCCATGTCTGCATTTATTTTTTCCTACTGCCAAAAGTGCTTGATGTTTGTGTTTAATTTAGACCACTGTGCAGATATCTTTTAACTTTAACATTAAACATTAAAGATTGTTTTTCTGTTGATCAGTGTCAAAAAAGCCATATTAAATCCATTGTGATCCAATGTTATAAAATAATATGTGAAAAGTTCCATGAGGTGTGTGTTTTTTACAGGCACTGTACCTATATCTAGATACAGCAGTGTTCAATAGAAATTAAACATCCATATGTCTTTAATTAATACATACATTTTTTAATTTTCGGTTAGACTTGGTGAATAAGGGATGGGTTCAACACAGCTTTTTTGGAAATAGTTTGTTATGGTGACATATACAGAAGAATCCTTAAGTAGAATTTTATTCTTTATTTTAGAATTCATGGTTGTATGCTTTTCTGGTTCCTTTCTCTTTTTTAAAAAAAGTCCATCTACAATCAGAAGGAGGCTTTGCTTTCTTTCCTTTAACAATCTGCTGGCTGTGTTTAATTAGATGTACAGTATTAGTAATGGGAAATGGGAGCCAGTGTGAGCACCTTTCAAAATGTATAGACATGCCACTGGAAATGCAGCCAACCCATTGCTGAGTACACAATGTTTAGCAGCCTACACAATGTTTAGCAGCCTGTGTTTGATCAGACAAGTCAATTTTTTGCTGTGAGAAATGGTTTGGTGGGTTGTAGGTGCCATGGCACACATTTCAGTTACATTCAAATAATTTTTTATTTTGTATTTAGAATGCTAAGTCTGGTTGAACTGAATTGAATGGCTTGCTGGATAGGTGGATCAGTCTAGGCTACCTGTGATGTTTAAAGCATGATTATACTAGCACAGCATTCTTCCCTGAGTTCTTTGTCAGTGAGGTACTATTTTGAAAGCTCAGTCAAGGCTGTGTCACAAGATGTTGGTGGTGATGTGGTGACACAAGAACGAGCTGGACTAGATAGAGTCCTTTTCAACTGCATAGCTTAACATTGATAAATGAAGGAGAAAACGCTGCCTGGTCCAAGAGGAGGAGAGATCATTCAGAGCTTGATGCTGTGCTTTGTCAGGATGGAAGAATGTGTAGAGGGGAAGGTGTCCTGGGCTGAGTGGGGAGAGCTGAACGACAGTGCATTAAGTTTCTCATCCAGGCTGTGCATGATCTGTTTACTAGCCCATCCAACATGCACAGATTGGGCAAGTAGAAAAGCCAGCTTGCCTTATTTAATCCAAGCAAAGAACATGGGAGAACATTCTGAGATGCTGCCCGAAGGTACTGGGTGAGGGACAGTACAGATTGAAGTAGTCATAAAGGCAGTCACTGGAGTGATTAGTGAAGGAATGGAATGGGTGAAACTTTTTCACCCTTCTAAGCAGGCAATCACCTTCATCAGACCAGGAGAAGAGCAAAGATTGACAGGAAGACTTCCAACAGGCGTCCTGGCCTCTGTGAGGGACTAGCTGTGTTGAGTGACAACTGAAGTTCCCTAAACAAATAGTGCCCATGATCCAGAGGCTAGATGTTTTTCTTGGGTCCCTGTCTGTCAAACAGTTCGTGCTATTGAAGGTAACAGTCCCTTGGGAAGAACACTTGGAAAAGGCCTTTGAAAAAAGGCTTCCCAAGTACAAGAGGATATTCAGAGACGCTTAGTGAGCTGGATTGAAAGCAAAGTGTCTCCTAGTGGAAGTAGGCTACAGGGGCTTTGCATCTTGATCTTTAACTAAAGCCTTTGGCTGTTTTGGCAATGAGGGAGAATTGAAGAGGATAGCTGACCGCAATATTACCAAAGTGACAGTTAGGGCAAATAGCTGGTTAGCCAGGTGGACATAAGCTGGGGTCTGATCAACTGGGTAACCTGGTGAATGGTGTATGATGTTGAAAGACCCAGATCACCCAAGGATTTCAAGCAAATAACTGAAGAGGTGTCCAGAAGCTTCACTAGATCTATTTACATAGTAGAATTCATTGTTTTATAGATAATTCAGACTGTTCCCAAGTGAAAAGTGTTATTTATTTAAGAACATGTTTTGCATGGAGTCGCATGATGATTTTAAACTGAACTGTAAAGTCTTTCAAACCAATTTTAAAATGGTAACATTCAATATTTTAAGTGATGAAGGAATGTTGCTTTTGCAGTGCTACATCAAAAAAATCTGCTGTGTAGCATATATGAAGTATCCTCATGCTGAATTTAGTGTCCGTAATTTTTTGCAGCTTAAAAGTTCTAGCTATTTAATGTAGCCGGTTCAGTCACAGTGGAGTTTAGAAAGCACAAGTCCAGCATCTTTAGCTATGCCTCTGCAATTGTCATAAATTTTTTGTATTGCAGTACATCCTCTGCTGTGAACACTTTTTCTTAATGGACCCCATCAACCCAATCCTAGCTATTTGACATCCTCTGATTTTATTGCTTTTAACATTCTAGAAGCTCCTCACCCTTGGGGAAATTCTGCAGATGTGTGTACAATATGTCCATATTAACTGTAAATGCATGCTGTTTTATTGCTGAAAGGACCTCATAATGCCCACATTTCCTTTACTACCCCTGAATCTCTGCATTTTTTTCTTGTTTTTTAAACACTTGGCACTTGATTCTACTGACAGCATGATAAAGTTTTAGCAGATTGTGCTGCACACTGCTTTTACAGTTTTTTTTTCTCCTAAAGATATATACCAAGCAGTAAATTAATATTGGGCAAATGTGTTAACTAAGCCTTATCTTAACTTAATGAGTTAGCATTTGCCAGGCTGGAATGAAAGGAAATCAATTGAAAGGCTTAAAGATGCATGATAATGCTTGGCTTATTTCAGACCTGATGTAACATGTTGGATCACTTTCTTTTTTATGTATGTAATGTTTCCTCTCTCACACCGCTCTCCACATTTTAGGTTGCTTACTTATCCTTCAGTCTCTCTGTATTTTTTAATCTATGTCCATCTGTTTTTCAAAGTCACTTAATCCAATTCCGGTATACAGAGCTGGAGCCTCCCGCATCACTGGGCACAAGGCAGGAACCAAACCTTAAAATGGTGCCAGACCATCAGATGTGCATCTTTTAGATTTTGGAGAAACACCCATTGTAGACACAAATGAAAGTTCAAGCTGCAGATTAACATTAACCCAACAAATCTTTTAGATTTTTTTGAGGCCATTTAAAATTACCAGTTTTAATTATTGTTTTTTATTGTTTTGCTTTATATTTATCTATACATTTTTAACATTTGCAGAAGTCATAAAGCAGTACTTACTCATTCCTGTCTGCATGTAAATAAGGTGTCTCTCAGGGTTTGGTGACAATTCTATTTTTCTCATTGTATATTTTCTTTAGGTGATGTAATATAAAGGTGACATCTGAATATATTTATTAATTAAACCAAAGGAAGCAGTGCATCACTGAGAATTTTGCAAATAAAATAGAAGGCAATACTATTAGCTAACAGTAAAAGTCTTAAACTTAAGTTTGGCTGAATTCACAGCAGATCTCTAGTATTGTGCTTAAGACTATTATTTTCAGAGCTAGTTATCTAGGCAGTTAAGTGTATAACAGAATAAATATAATAAAATTGGTGTGATAAAAAGTAACAAGGATTTCTTTCATTTTTCCAAAACGCTAATTGATATCTTGTGAGATTTCTAGAACAATAGAGGTTTGTATTCACAAACCTCTCCAGGCACTAAATAGATTTGCCAACCATGTAATGATTAACTATACAAGTGTCCTAGTGGTACAATTTAGCAAATATATATAGAGAAAAGCCAAGCAAAATGATACCTTTTATTGGCTAACTAGAAAGATTACAATATGCAAGCTTTCGAGGCAACTCAGGCCCCTTCTTCAGGCATGATGTAATCAATTGATTATATCTTGCCTGAAGAAGGGGCCTGAGTTGCTTCGAAAGCTTGCATATTGTAATCTTTCTAGTTAGCCAATAAAAGGTGTCATTTTGCTTGGCTTTTCTCTACATTCATAATGGCTAACACGGTACAACACCCTAGTACTGCAAATATATATAAGAATGGGATCATAAACACTGGGGTTACCTCAAGAAGAGGGATGGAAATGGCAAAGTTGTCACACTTTGACAGATCACGATTTTGTATCATCAAGGCCTTGTTCAGTGACCATTTGCACACTAAACCAAATTTTCAAGATGTGTTGTTCAAGCTGTCATAAAATTTTTAAAGAAACTGGGCACATTGAAGGCAGTGAAAGACTGCATTGGTACTTAAAGGTCACCTCACTGGATTTATTTTTGTCCTTTAAAGAAGTGTTTGCTTAGCATATGACTGAGTTATCTGGTATCACATTCTATGCTTACACCATAAAAAGTAGTCTTAAAAGAACTGTTCTAGTGGGAGGTCAACATGCAGAAGAGAACACCATAAGTTATGAGGGTCTGGTCAGAATCGATGGAATGATAGAAATGCTGAGAAATTTAAACAATTTTTTTTCATCATGCTTTTAACTTGTGAAAACAACCCTGTCATTGTTAAACATAATAACAACCCCAAACACTCTGCAACTATAGCTAGGAGGTACCTTATAGAGACATTTGCAGATAGAATACTAGCAGTGTTAGGTTGGCGTTTTCATAAGCAAATACAAATCAGCCCAAATAACTAGCTATGAAAAAAATTGTTTTTGGCTACTCAAGGCTTTTGAACAGTACCATAGGAGATACCTTTGACATTGGTTTAACTTTAAGTCATTATATTTGTATGCTTTCTAAAACTTGCTTTCTATAACTTAGAAATATTGTAAAAATGAGGTGGTTTCTTAGTGGGTTTCTTGGTTCCTATTGTAGAGAAAAGCCAAGCAAAATGACACCTTTTATTGGCTAACTAAAAAGATTACAATATGCAAGCTTTTGAGGCAACTCAGGCCCCTTCTTCAGGCAAGGCTTGGTTCCTATTGTTAATTTCTGTTAAGCAGGCTTGACATTTGTACTGCTTCATGGTCAGGTTGTTTAAAAAGTTTACTTACTACTCAACAGTTAATTGAAAACACCTTAGCAAGAATCACAAGAGCAACAATCATTTAACTTTAGCACATTAATCACTGTACTGATTTAGAACATTTTTTTGACATAAAAAAAGTTGTAAATAGCTTCATTCTGACCTTATTTACCAGTGACCCCACAGTATAATTGAAATACTTTGGTATTGTAGTTTAAATAAAAAGACTTAATATATTACAAAGCAAAACAATTTTGTGATATATTATAATTTATACCCTTATTTATTTGCTTGAAATAAAAGTGGATATTATAATCACTATAGGTAAACATGTTGCACTTTATGAGAGAAACTCTTAATTAATTTAATTTTCTGTTAAATGGTAGTAATGGATTTTGGTTACCTCAGCATTGTCCACAGTAAAACTGGAAATGTTCAGTTACATACCTAATACACTTCGGTGTATATAGTCTGCCTTTAGCAGTTGACATGTCCTTATAAAATAGGAGCTTATGCTTCTTGTAGGATTTTCAAAAAAAAATTATTGGAAATTTTAATATTTTAAATATTGTTAGAATATATGGAAATGTGTTTTTTTTTTTTAGTTTTTGAAGCTATATACAGGTACATTGCTATGAAGCAAGTGCAAATTTATAATCCTGCTTTCCCAATAAATTAAACTTTTATAGACAAGTAAAATGTGTACTCTGTTCAGTTCTCAAGTGCTGTGAACAAGTCCTTCTTAATTAGTCATGGGGGGATAAAAATCCTGTGATGCTTCACACCCACGCAGTCACACTTTTTTATTATAAAGACATTAGCCTTGTTCTCTTTTATTAGTAGAACTTTGCTGCAGGTCAGTCAGAGAAGCAACTTTGGCCAACAAGGATGGAAGCAAATGAAGCATCTGTTACAATTAATATATGATTTGCTATTTTATCCGAGGGTTCTGTTTTTCCTGAATTTTCTTATTACTGTATATAATTTTGGGAGTTATAAATTAATTATAAATCAGTCTTCAAGCCGTAGTTATCAGCTAGAGTTGGAGAGACAGGTTGAGATTTTAATTTTGATCTGACAGTGTCTGTGAATTTCATTCTTATTAAATTTTCTTTCACCGTAGCATTGTAGAGGCCAAAATGAACTCAAATGCTTGACTGAAAGGGATCACTGCAGTAGTGCTAACATTTGTGGCACCTATTGGAATAAATTCTTTTTTATCAACTTCAGTGTTGGTTCATGCAACTCATCAACTGCTGCATGAATTTTCATAACTGTGCAAGGTGCAAAAATGCACCAATAAAAAAAATCCTGGTGCTTGTCTTCAGTTGATCAATAGTACCGGGGGGCTGTGCGGTGCTTGCCTGTACTGACCAAAGGCCTTTTTACATCCATATGTGCCATCGCAAGACGTTTTGCTGTGTCTCTTGGCACAGTCTCAAGAGAATGGAGGAGATACCAGGAAGATGGACCATTACACAGGGAAAAAGGCATCGACCTGGCAGCAGGTCTGGTATCTGCTCCTTTGTGCGAGGAGGAACAGGAGAAGCACTGCCAGAGTGCTACAAAGTAACCTCTAGCTGGCTACTGGTGTGCATGTTTCTGATAAAAACAGTCATAAACAGACTCCATGATGGTGGCATGAAGGTTCGATGTCCTCTAGTGGGACCTGTGCTCACAGCCCATCACCATGTAGCTCGATTGGCATTTGCCAGAGAATGCCACAATTGGCAGCTCTGACACTGTTGCCCTGTTCTCTTCAGAGATGAGAGCAGGTTCACACTGAGCACATGTGACATGTGTGAAAGAGTCTGAAGACGCTGTGGTGAAGGTTATGCAGCCTGCAACATCATCCAGCATGACCGGTTTGATGGTTGGTCGGTGATGGTCTGTGGAGGAATATTCTTGGAGGGTTGCATCGACCTCCACGTGCTAAGGAAAGGTACCCTCACTGCTGTTGGGTACTGGGATGAAATCCTTAAAGCCATTGTTAGACCTTAAGCTGGTGCAGTAGGCCGTAGGTCATTTCTAGTGCAGGACAATTCCGATTTAATGTGGCCCCAGTGTGTAGGCAGTTCCTGGATAACGAAGGCATTGATACCATTGAGTGGTAGTGATGGTGTGGGTCAGCTCCACTATCCCATTTGCTCTAGGGAGTCTCTTGAACCAGCCACCATCTGTAACATAACCAAAGGATGAGCCTAGCAAATGAGGACACAACACACAAATATAGCGAGGGGTAGGTGAAATAGTACCTTGGTGCTTTTAATAAAACAATTCCAAATCAAAGTGTCCAAAGTGCAGTACATACTCCAACAGTCAATAAATAAATAATCCATTAAAACAGTGACAATCCGTGAGATTAAATATTCGGAATAAAATGAGATTAAAACCAACAGTTAATGCCTCCTTTTGCACAGCGTCACAATCATGCACCACAAAAAGCAGATGAAGCAATTCAGATGAACTGCACCCTCACGTGTATGTGTGTCTCACCTCAACTACCTTCCTGACCTACCACAGCTGTGTGAGCAGTCATGCCCACGGAAATGCAGCTGGCCATTGAATTATTTATTTAAAAATTGGCTGCCTCTTTGTGATCTGCAGTCTTGCTATACCACACTGGCCCAAACATTCTCCAGACCTGAATCCAATTTGAGAACCTCTAGGACATTATGTATCTATGCATCTGATGCTGCCAAGCAGCACCACAGACTATCCATCAGCTCACTGTTGGCCTGATCCAGGTCTGGAAGGAGATCCCCAGGACACCGTCTGCCATCTCATCGGGAGCATGCCTGGGCATTATCAAGAGTGCATATGGGCACATGAGGACCATACACACTACTGAGTCACATTATGAGTTGCCATGCAAGCTGGATCAGCCTGCGATTTCAATTTTTGACTATGATTTTCAGTGTGATGTTGAATTGAGACATCAGTAGTTTTCAGTGGTTTCCTTTTATCATAGTTACATTTTGTAAATTAAACCATATTAATCAGTAAAGATTTTCCACTTAAATATTGCATTCATTAAGATCTGATGTGTGATTTAAGTGTTCACTTAATTCTTTTGAGCACTATAGAATAGCGGCTTGTACTGCTGCTGATTCAGAGCAGAAGTGATCCGAAGTTATGCAAGAGTCAACGCCATTACAAACCCCTGACTACAAGTGATCACATGTCTTGTTTCAATTACCATTTTTAGCTCCTTACACCATATAAATGTTTTGAAATTGCGGCATGGTCTTTTACTTTGGTAGTGTAGCCAGTGACAAGAGTATAGCAACAGGGATGTTAAGTACTACAGTACAGTGTTAGATGACACAGCAAAGGCATTAGGGCAGTGATTTGAGCCTTATATGAGCAGGTGACCTTTTTGGGTAGAGATTTAGCAGGCTCTTTACTGTCTACCTTCCTGAACGTATGCTTTAACTGGTAGTCTAGGTCCCAGATCTCAGCTCTAAGATTCTCCAATAGAAGAACTTAACAAGTACATATTTGGGTCTTTGTGATGCTTTAATGAGTTGAACAGTAGGTTTTCTACTTGTTCTGTTTCTGACATCATTGTAGTGTTGCATGGTGCTTGTTAGCTGACCCAGATGAATATTACTTATTTCATTGCTTTTTTAAGTAGCTTGGTATCATTAGTATGGTTCACTTTAGCCATACTAAAATGGTTACTGTGCAATTGTAAGCTTACGAATTGTATAGGCTGCTCTGAGGCTTCACTGAACCTGCTGATTTGAATATGGAATGTTGGCTCATTTTGTTGGTGATTCCACACTGCAGTCATTCTCAGCTGATGCAAGAGTCAATGATGATCGAAAAACACCACCATAGAAATACATTTTTTTTTCACCCACCTCTACAGTTTACTGTACAGAACTTACTAATGCCTATATTTATGCATGGCAATGGCAGACTCTAAATTCTAGTGTATTTAATATTCCCAAGATGAATACATCAACTAAATGCAAAAGAGCCTTTATCTAAACTTACAACTGAATATATTATAATAATTGCACTGATGATTATAACCTTTAGTAAGTCTTTCTCTTTTTCATTTCGATCACCTTTGGCGGCACTTGATATACATTAGAGTGAATGTGCAATTGTGAAGTCACTGTAGGATCTAAGGATTATTTTGTTGAAATCTTTACTTGCCTTTATTATGTTAAATTTGGGTGGCTGGTTGATGCAGCACAGTTAGAATGTGATAACGGAATTTTTGCTGCTTTAAGAAATATATATATGAACATCTATATATATAAAAATGGAATGGGTGGGTCGTCGGGTGGGCCTTTTTTTCATTCCGTCGTTTTTTCGATGTTTTGAAAATGTAGAATGATTATTTGATTTTTTTGTTTTTATTTGATCGTGTCTATGTAGCCGCCGTCGTAATAAAGTATCGCTAAAATCGTCATTTATCGTAATTTATTTTTGACGAATAACGTCGCCGTCGTCGAGGTCAGTGATACCAGTGCAAAAAATCTGCTTATGGTTGAAAGACACGCCCTACTCAGTGGACAGTTAAAAACACCAATCAAACTAACGATGACATCAAGTATTACCCAATCAAAAGTAGGAAAGGAGGCATCTTCATAAAATGCGTGTGGGATGATTTGCATGAGACGCTGCTTTAAAAAAAAAATGATAAAAAAAATACGGGATAAATCCCGTCCAGTATTGATTCAAAAACGGGACGCGCAATTTCATTCTCAAACGCGGCACGATTCCGTATTTTAAAGGACGGGTGGCAACCCTACAGTGCCAGGTAACCACCCATACAATCACATTGTGATTCAGACTAGGAATGCAATGAATGTAATTACCCCGATCTACATACAAGACGAAAGTCTTGCAACATTCAAGATGATGGTTTGGGATAAGTACACCATACAACATAAAAGAGCTTATGAAGCCTTGAACCTAAAAAAGCAACATCTCAGAGATCGTAAAAAAAAAAATAGGAGCTAATGTCGTTTTACTCGCTGTAGATTTTAGTCAAACATTACCAGTTATTTCACGAGGCAGACCAGCACATCAACTCAACGCGTGTTTAAAATCCATGCTTCTCCCACGCTCGGTTATATGTCGCGTGTTCTCGGGTAGGTGCACCAAAAAATGTATACATTTAAGCATGTAATGGGCAAACAAAAAATGAGGTATACCCGAAGGCACAGCAGTAGTACTTAATGTAACTTTACTTCTTAAATGTTAATGTCCATCCATCCATTTTCCAACCCGCTGAATCCAAACAGGGTCACGGGGGTCCGCTGGAGCCAATCCCAGCCAACACAGGGCACAAGGCAGGGAACCAATCCCAGGCAGGGCGCCAACCCACCGCAGGACACACACAAACACACCCATACACCAAACACACACTCGGGCCAATTTAGAACCGCCAATCCACCTAACCTGCATGTCTTTGGACTGTGGGAGGAAACCGGAGCGCCCGGAGGAAACCCACGCAGACACGGGGAGAACATGCAAACTCCACGCAGGGAGGACCCGGGAATCGAACCCAGGTCCCCAGGTCTCCCAACTGCGAGGCAGCAGCGCTACCCACTGCGCCACCGTGCCGCCCATGTTAATGTTTTACTGTTTAATAATTTATACGCTTCTTATATGTTGTTCAAATTCTTTTATCAAAATACCAGTGACAGCGCAATGCACGATAACATGGAGTGAATACACCATACGCATCCGCCCACGGCCGCCCTGGTGTGCGCAGATAGGAGTTGATTGTACAATAAAATAAAATAAAGATAAAAAGACTAAAACAATCATCACCCATAAAGCGGATAGTAGACGTGACGTACTATATGTGTACCACATTTCAAGTGTATAGGTGCAACGGTTTGCGAGCTACAGGTCATTTAAAATCCTGGACAGACACACAAATTGCCACGGTAGCAAATTACAGAAGAAGATTTTACTGTTTAATTATTTATATTTATATGAAATGTGCTTCTTATATATTACTTCATATTCTCATATGATAATGATGTTAATGTTTATATTGATTTCTGTGTTATTAAAACTGCATGTATGTGTGTATATGTATATATATATATATATATATATATATATATATATATATATATACTAGCAAAATACCCGCGCTTCGCAGCGGAGAAGTAGTGTGTTAAAGAGGTTATGAAAAAAAAAAGGAAACATTTTCAAAATAACGTAACATGATTGTCAATGAAAGCCCGTTTCACTCAGTAAGTCTTATGTGTGTGTGTGTATAACAATCATTAAAAAGAAAAGATTGAGGAACTCTTCTTCTATATGTGATGAAGCTGGATGAAGCTGACTTGACGAAGACGTAGGTGGCATAGATTGGTTTTTCTAAAACAGAAGAAAAAAATGAAGAAAAAAATGAGTATCTATTATTATTTTAAATTACAATGAAAATGAGAACCTTGATTAGAGATAGATTATCCGTATTAAAATATGTGCATGAATAAACTTTTGCTAACTCTCTAGCAAAAGTTTATTCATACAAATTGGCATGGGATGGCTTTGTGAAAAAGTAAAAATTAGATACAAATAAATTGAGAATGCATACTTCGATTTGACTGAGATTATCTGTAATGATAAAAAAAAGTTTAGTATGTTTTTTTTTTCCATACGGGAAGGATGTAAAACCTTACATAGGCACCCTTCAGCCCGTACTGAAGGGTAGTGTCAGATTCTTACTGACTAAAAAACACCCTTTTTATTGCACAGCTACCCCAAAAACCACTATTAGGTATTACTTTGGGGTGGCAGTAGTTTAGTTATGAAACAGCTGGGTCCTGAAAAAAATCTGTCTTATTAGTGGCTTCATCACATATAGAAGAACAGTTCCTCAATCTTTTCTTTTTAATGATTGTTAACACGCATAATGTTTGTAAAATCATTCTGCACATGCATAACTGTTTGACCAATTAGGTTCGCTTCTGTATATATGAAGCTGTTTGACCGATTAGGTTTACTTTGGTATATATGTAAGTCTTTGACCGATTAGGTTACTTCTGCCCCGGGCAACGCCGGGTATATACAGCTCGTTGTATTATATATACGGTATATATATATATGTGTGTGTGTGTGTGTGTGTGTGTGTGTGTGTATATATATATATATATATATATATATATATATATATATATATATATATATATATATATATATATATAGTGCTGTGCAAAAGTTTTAGGCAGGTGTGAAAAAATGCTGTAAACAAAGAATGCTTTCAGAAATATAAATAATGATTGTTTATTGTTATCAATTTACAAAATGCAAAGTGAGCGAACAAAAGAAAAATCTAAATCAAATCAATATTTGGTGTTACTACCGTTTGCCTTCAAACCAGCATCAATTCTTATAGGTACACTTGCAGAAAGTCAGGGATTTTGTAGGATTATAGTCAGGTATATGACCAACCAATTATACCAAACAGGTGCTAATGATCATCATTGTCACACGTAGGTTGAAACACAGTCATTAACTGAAACAGAAACAGCTGTGTAAAAGGCTTAGAACTGGGTGAGGAACAGCCAAACTCTGCTACCAAGGTGAGGTTGTGGAAGACAGTTTCATGTCATGGCAAGATTGAGCACAGCAACAAGGCACAATGTAGTTATACTGCATCAGCAAGGTCTCTCCCAGACAAAGATTTGAAAGGAGACTGGGGTTTCAAGATGTGCTGTTCAAGCTCTTTTGAAGAAGCACAAAGAAACAGGCAATGTTGAGGACCGTAGACACAGTGGTCGGCCAAGGAAACTTAGTGCAGCAGGTGAAAGACACATCAAGCATATTACCCTTCGAAATCGGAAGATATCCAGCAGTGCCATAAGCTCAGAACTGGCAGAAACCAGTGGGACCCAGGTACACCCATCTACTGTCCGGAGAAGTCTGGCCAGAAGTGGTCTTCATGGAAGAGTTGCAGCCAAAAAAACCATACCTCCGACGTGGAAACATGGCCAAGCGACTCAAGTATACACGAAAACATAGGAACTAGGGTACAGAAAAATGGCAGCAAGTGCTCTGGACTGATGAGTCAAAATTTGAAATATTTGGCTGTAGCAGAAGGCAGTTTGTTCGTCGAAGGGCTGGAGAGCGGTACAATAATGAGTGTCTGCAGGCAACAGTGAAGCATGGTGGAGGTTCCTTGAACGTTTTGGGGCTGCATTTCTGCAAATGGATTTGGAGATTTGGTCAGGATTAATGGTGTTCTCAATGCTGAGAAATACAGGCAGATACTTATCCATCATGCAATACCATCAGGGAGGCGTATGATTGGCCCCAAATTTATTCTGCAGCAGGACAACGACCCAAAACATACAGCCAAAGTCATTAAGAACTTTCTTCAGCGTAAAGAAGAACAAGAAGTCCTGGAAGTGATGGTATGGCCCCCACAGAGCCCTGATCTCAACATCATCGAGTGTGTCTGGGATTACATGAAGAGACAGAAGGATGTGAGGAAGCCTACATCCACAGAAGATCTGTGGTTAGTTCTCTAAGATGTGGTTAGTTCTCTACCAGCCGAGTTCCTTCAAAAACTGTGTGCAAGTGTACCTAGAAGAATTGATGCTGTTTTGAAGGCAAATATTGATTTGATTAAGATTTCTGTTTTGTTCGTTCACTGCATTTTGTTGATTGATGAAAATAAATGATTAACACTTTCATTTTTGAAAACATTCTTTGTTCACAGAATTTTTTCACACCTGCCTAAAACTTTTTCACAGTACTGTGTGTGTATATATATATATTATATTATATTTCCATCCATCCATTACCCAACCCGCCATATCCTAACTACAGGGTCATGGGGGTCTCCTGGAGCCAATCCCAGCCAACACAGGGAGCAAGGCAGGAAACAAACTCTGGGCAGGACCCCAGCCCACCGCAGTACAGTATGTATATATATGAACATTGTGTTTGTATTTTGTGTCATTTTCTGTTTTATTTTGGTATATTTGCAATGATATTATATATATAATGTATGTAATTATATATAATGCATTTCTGTTAGAATTAGAATTTGCTCTGGTTCACTGCGAAATGTACAAAGCAATTAAAAAAGCTAGTAATGTCATATAGGTCCAATGGTTAATTGCTATTAGTTCCTCACAGTTTAACTATCCTGACTGCAGGTAGGTGCCATCAAATAAAACCCCTGGTGTTACTGTATGTGATAGTTCCAGCTTCTGTAAATATCCATTTACTGTAGTTTTAATTACCTGTTGTGTGTGACATTTCAGACCTTTCAAGTACAAATTTGTCTTTAAATTTAACAAAGAAGGAAATATCTAATGGATACTAGTGAAAATTGCATTTAAAGCAAAATCAAGAAAGCAGTTCTTTAATGCAAAGAATCTACAAAAGGTTTCTTAGTCATTTTTTAAATGAAGATGATGTCATTTTGGCAAACAGCCCAGATGATATTTAGAGACTGTTTTAGATAATGTTCCTTACTTGCTTGTAAATTCTCTTCCTTTCTCATTTAATGAAATTCATTCATTGTTTTCAATACAGATTATTTTCTTTTTAGTTACTGTAGTTGAGTGGCATGATAGTGCATTTGTTTTTAGTGCTGCCCCTTAGCTCCAGGAGACTGTGTTTAAATCCTGTTTACTTGGGTTTCCTCACACATAATTGGCAATCCTCAGTTAGCCCAGTGTAAATAAGAGTGTCATAGTAGGGGCTGGTCTTTGGCTTATGCCTAATACTACTAGCATAGGTTCTGGCAGTCTGTAGCTTTGTCAACTACAAAGTGGTTAAAAAATGAACAAATACTGTAAACACCTTTTTTTGTGTTATACAATGTTTTCATGTTGGAAACCTATAATTAAAGTAGTAAATTAAATAAAGTTCTGTGGGATTGTATTTGTTTTTTTTTTTTTTTTTTCCTTGGATTCCATAAACAGAGCAGTATGTTAAAGTGTCGATAGTTTTGTCACAACATGGTTCTATTTAAAGTTCTTCTTTGCCTTTATTGCTAAGACAAAGGTCAGTTATGTAGTGGTAAGCTCTTAAGACCATTGTAAATGTTAAAACCAGCTGTTCATTGGCTGGGATAATTGTTTAATTGCTTTGTTGAACTCTTCCTATAGATTTTCTGATTGAGTTATGTTTTATTGATATATTTTCTTTAGTTAATTGCTTATGAGGTCTTGGTAATATGTGTACTGGTTAGGGCATTGTATCTATAACACAACTGTCAAGCCGATATTTTGCTCAATAGAAGATAAACCAAGTGAAATCTTCTTAACTCTGAATAAATGAAACGGTAATGACTTGATCCCATTGCTTATTATGAAGCACTAAAAGCCAAACTGATACCTGTGTTGTTCATACAGCTTTGAAAAAAAGAGTTGCACATGGTGTATTTCAAATCTTTTCTGTTCTATTCTAATGGCTGTATTTAATATTTTTCAGCCAAACGGCAAAGACTATTGTACTTAGCAAACATAGCTATAACACTTTGTATTTATACACACTCAAAAAAAGAAGGTTTAGGAAATGGAGATGTGCTCTGGTCTAATGTGACAAAATCAGTTCCTATCATTATAAGAATACGAGCTGTATATACCCGGCGTTGCCCGGGGCAGAAGTAACCTAATCGGTCAAAGACTTACATATATACCAAAGTAAACCTAATCGGTCAAACAGCTTCATATATACAGAAGCGAACCTAATTGGTCAAACAGTTATGCATGTGCAGAATGATTTTACAAACATTATGCGTGTTAACAATCATTAAAAAGAAAAGATTGAGGAACTGTTCTTCTATATGTGATGAAGCCACTAATAAGACAGATTTTTTTCAGGACCCAGCTGTTTCATAACTAAACTACTGCCACCCCAAAGTAATGCCTAATAGTGGTTTTTGGGGTAGCTGTGGAATAAAAAGGGTGTTTTTTAGTCAGTAAGAATCTGACACTACCCTTCAGTACGGGCTGAAGGGTGCCTATGTAAGGTTTTACATCCTTCCCGTATGGAAAAAAAAACATACTAAACTTTTTTTTATCATTACAGATAATCTCAGTCAAATCGAAGTATGCATTCTCAATTTATTTGTATCTAATTTTTACTTTTTCACAAAGCCATCCCATGCCAATTTGTATGAATAAACTTTTGCTAGAGAGTTAGCAAAAGTTTATTCATGCACATATTTTAATACGGATAATCTATCTCTAATCAAGGTTCTCATTTTCATTGTAATTTAAAATAATAATAGATACTCATTTTTTTCTTCATTTTTTTCTTCTGTTTTAGAAAAACCAATCTATGCCACCTACGTCTTCGTCAAGTCAGCTTCATCCAGCTTCATCACATATAGAAGAAGAGTTCCTCAATCTTTTCTTTTTAATGATTGTTATACACACACACACATAAGACTTACTGAGTGAAACGGGCTTTCATTGACAATCATGTTACGTTATTTTGAAAATGTTTCCTTTTTTTTTTTCATAACCTCTTTAACACACTACTTCTCCGCTGCGAGGCGCGGGTATTTTGCTAGTATATATATATATATATATATATATATATATATATATATACATATACACACATACATGCAGTTTTAATAACACAGAAATCAATATAAACATTAACATCATTATCATATGAGAATATGAAGTAATATATAAGAAGCACATTTCATATAAATATAAATAATTAAACAGTAAAATCTTCTTCTGTAATTTGCTACCGTGGCAATTTGTGTGTCTGTCCAGGATTTTAAATGACCTGTAGCTCGCAAAACCGTTGCACCTATACACTTGAAATGTGGTACACATATAGTACGTCACGTCTACTATCCGCTTTATGGGTGATGATTGTTTTAGTCTTTTTATCTTTATTTTATTTTATTGTACAATCAACTCCTATCTGCGCACACCAGGGCGGCCGTGGGCGGATGCGTATGGTGTATTCACTCCATGTTATCGTGCATTGCGCTGTCACTGGTATTTTGATAAAAGAATTTGAACAACATATAAGAAGCGTATAAATTATTAAACAGTAAAACATTAACATTTAAGAAGTAAAGTTACATTAAGTACTACTGCTGTGCCTTCGGGTATACCTCATTTTTTGTTTGCCCATTACATGCTTAAATGTATACATTTTTTGGTGCACCTACCAGAGAACACGCGACATATAACCGAGCGTGGGAGAAGCATGGATTTTAAACACGCGTTGAGTTGATGTGCTGGTCTGCCTCGTGAAATAACTGGTAATGTTTGACTAAAATCTACAGCGAGTAAAACGACATTAGCTCCTATTTTTTTTTTTTACGATCTCTGAGATGTTGCTTTTTTAGGTTCAAGGCTTCATAAGCTCTTTTATGTTGTATGGTGTACTTATCCCAAACCATCATCTTTGAATGTTGCAAGACTTTCGCCTTGTATGTAGATCGGGGTAATTACATTCATTGCATTCCTAGTCTGAATCACAATGTGATTGTATGGGTGGTTACCTGGCACTGTAGGGTTGCCACCCGTCCTTTAAAATACGGAATCGTGCCGCGTTTGAGAATGAAATTGCGCGTCCCGTTTTGAATCAATACTGGACGGGATTTATCCCGTATTTTTTTAATAATTTTTTTTTTAAAGCAGCGTCTCATGCAAATCATCCCACACGCATTTTATGAAGATGCCTCCTTTCGTAGTTTTGATTGGGTAATACTTGATGTCATCGTTAGTTTGATTGGTGTTTTTAACTGTCCACTGAGTAGGGCGTGTCTTTCAACCATAAGCAGATTTTTTGCACTGGTATCACTGACCTCGACGACGGCGACGTTATTCGTCAAAAATAAATTACGATAAATGACGATTTTAGCGATACTTTATTACGACGGCGGCTACATAGACACGATCAAATAAAAACAAAAAAAATCAAATAATCATTCTACATTTTCAAAACGTCGAAAAAAACGACGGAATGAAAAAAAGGCCCACCCGACGACCCACCCATTCCATTTTTATATATATAGATTGGTTGAAAATTCCTTACTGTACTGCATAAAATAACATGTCACACCAGAGGACAATCAGATTATTTTAGACTGTAGATGCAATAAACTGAAGTATCTGGCCTCTTTTCCACCCAGTCATGGTGACATTGCTTAGGCTCTATGTCCTTCATTCTCTCTCTACATGCACATGTATATTAATGTTGACTGCAATCCCTGCTTTCTTTTCTTTTCTCTCTACACACGGCACTATTTAAAAGTAGTTGGATGTCATTCCTCTCTACACAGATACATGAACAGTAAACAGAATTGTGTCTCAGTATTTCCTAGACACTTGCCTGTTTGTCCAGAGTTCTGTCCAGGCACACATTCCTATGTCACTCTTTTCTTGCCTGCCAATCTGTAATGTGAACTATGAAGCTTCTGTAAACATGTTTTTGCATTTTCCCCAAAGACTTACCTAGACTGAAGCGGCTTTGGAAGATAGCTACATGTTAGCCAAACAATCTGATGGAGTGCAATTTTTTTTTATGTGTACAACTTTCTGTTAATGTCAAAACCCGCACTCTCAGCAGTCAAGGTGATTAAAATTTTAAGATGCAAGTGTATTTCAAAGATTGTCAAAAAAATTAATTGGCTAAAATTGTTGCTGGTTTTCAAAATGCTGTCTGCAGCCTAATCTTTGGATGTCACAAGAGAAATATCCTTGGGTATTACTAGTGAATAAATCAAAATTTATGTGTTAGTGCCTGGAAAAGAAGCAAGAAAATTGAGTAGATACATTTTGCTGAGGCCAGTGCATGCAAAATTTAATATAAACTAAAACTGATTCCTCAATCATAGGAGAGAATATCATAGAGGAAAATGTATTGTCCCAGGCTATAAATGTTGCAGAGAATGATAAATAACACAAAATAACAGTGACACAATAGTGCAATGAGCAGTAACCTCACCATTCTTGGATCCAAGTTCAAGTGAGACAGTGGTGAGGTCTGCAGTAGGTGTGATAGATGCATTCAAGGCAGAGGTGTAGCATCAGGGATTAGCTCTGAGCCCTTTCCTATTTGCAATGGTGATGGACAGGGTTCCAGACAAGATTAGACAGGAGTCTCCGTAGACTATGATGTTTGAAGATGACATTGTGAGCTGTAGGGAGAGTAGGGAGTCGGTCAAGGAGACCCTGGAGAGATGGAGATATGCTCTAGAGAGGAGAGGAATGAAGGTCAGTAGGACCAAAACAGAATATATCTGTGTGAATGAGAGGGATGTCAGTGGAATGATGAGGATGCAGGGCAACCCTTAACGGGAGCAGCTGAAAGAAGTATTTAGACACAGAGAATTAACCTGTTTACTGTTAACCCCGAACTGTTCCTTCACAGGTTTTACTGGAAGTACTTAGGAGGCATTCCTTTGAGTTACCTGGGTTTAGCAGATGATCAATTGTAGAGACTAAGACTCTGGGATTACTAGCGTTGTTATTTATAATCTTAGAGAAATAGCAGCGCCTCTCAAGACGGACTGTGTTATTGTATTCTGTTATTTTAACTTTTAATATTTCACAGTGGATAGTTAGTTTAGTCCTCCATTTACGCTCAGCTCTACGGCATTTTCTCTTTAAAGCAGACACTCTTTGGGTCTTCCATGGTATAACAATGCTAGAAGATTTTTAAACTTGTCTTTTCAGGTGCAACTATGTCAACAGAAGCTCTCACTTTAGTATTAAATTTTTCCACCTTACTATTTACATTATCCTCGCTATTATAGTTGGCACTATAAACGGACTGATTGCTTAGAATGTTTGTAAGTTTTAAAGCTGCTGATGAGTAAAAGAAGCATTTATTAACATTATGCTTCTCATGAATGTTTTCTATCAATATTTCTATATTAAATAGTAGAAGAAAATGGTCTGATAGACCAATATCAATGATCTGCTTTACATCAACTTTTAGTCCTTTAGTAATTAATAAGTCTAATGTATGACCTACTTTATGTGTAGGCTGATTAACGAGCTGTCTCAAATCAAAAGAGTCCAGGAGGTTCATGAATTCTTTTACTTTTTGGTCACACTGATTATCTATATGAAAGTTAAAGTCGCCGACTATTAAGAGTGTGTCATAGTTCGTAATTAAAATTGACATTAAGTCAGAGAATTCCTCAAAGAAAGACGCGTTAAATTTAGGCGGTCTATACACGGATAATACTAGAACGTGAGAATCTCCATGAATAACAACGGCGAGATAATCAAAGGACTTGAATTTACCAAAACTGACATCTTTACATTTTACCTGGCTTGAGTAAATGTTTGCCAAGCCGCCGCCTCTTTTTTCTTGGTGATCCGCACGAGTAAAACTGTAATTCGGAGGTACAGATTCAATTAGAACAGCTGCGCCATCTGAGCTAAGCCATGTTTCACTTAGTGCAATAAAATCAATTTTTCTATCACTAATAAGATTGTTGATAAAAAACGTCTTGTTAGTTAAAGCTCTAACATTTAATAGTGCCATATTTAATGTTTAGGAGGGGCAGAGATGAATACTATGTGCGTTTTGATATTTGGAACAGGAACTAAGTTATTTTTGTTAGCGCTGCTCTGTGTGTATTGTTTATTTAATCTATGTTCTGTTTTTATAGTTTTAATACATTGTTCATCTAAAGTAGTAATTGTAATAAAATTATTTGTGTTTATGCCGCACTGCATAGATTTTCTACGTGCATTGAGATTGGTTGATTGGATATAGGGGTTTATGTTGACACAACATTTTCCTCATCTAAGCAATGTGCAAAAGCGATTAAAATGGCAAATAAGACATTAGGTTGTATCGTAAGAACTGTTGAAAATAAATCAAGGGATGTTATGCTCAGACCATATAATGCCACTGCTGAGACCACATCTGGAGTATTATGTGCCATTTTGATCAACAAGCTACAAAAAAGACATAGCAGCACCTGAAGCTGTGCAGAGGAGAGTAACAAGGTGCATCTCAGGACTTAAGGACATGTCCTGCTCTGACAGACACAGAGAATTAACCTGTTTACTGTTTACCTGTTAACCCCGAACTGTTGGCCGTAAGTTTGCATCCCTATTACTTGTCCAGTGAGTTTGGACACTTTGTTGTTTACATCCCTCCTCGGGTGGACGTGGAGATAGCGAGTGACATCATCCATTCTGCTGTTGCTAAGTTACAAATGCAGCGTCCTGCGGTGCTTGTGCTAATCGCTGGAGATTTTAACCATGTGACGCTGGACAAAACATTACCTGCCTTCTCCCAGTATGTGGATGGTAACAGCCGGGGAAATAAGAATATTGACTTCTGTATGCAAACGTTAAAGACGCATACAGCGCCACCCCTCTGCCTGCGCTTGGGTAACCTGGTTCTGCTTCAGACTCACTACAAACCAAGAGTGAGGGAGCTACCTACAACCACACGCTCATTCAGGAAGTGGTCCCCTGAGGCAGAACAGGCTCTGAGGGACTGCTTTGGAACTATGGACTGAGATATCCTGCAGGGATCACATAGTGAGAACATTGAGGAGGTTGTTGACTGCACTGCTGACTAAATCAACTTCTGTATGGACATTGTAGTTCCAGTAAGAACAGTATGCTGCTATGCTAACAACAAGCCATGGATTACAAGTGACATCAAGGGCCTTTTGAACCAGAAGAAAATTGCTTTTAAAGGTGGTGATCAGCATGAGCTCAAGCGCGTGCAGAAGGAACTCCGAGTCCAGCTCAAGGCAGCGAAGGAGCAGTACAGGAGAAAGCTGGAGCAGAAGTTGCAGAATAACATCATGAAGGAAGTGTGGGATAGATGAAGATCATCACTGGCTGCAGCTCGAAGCGGGGTGCCACCATTGAGAGAGATGTGAAGAGAGCAAACCAAATGAACAACTTCTTTAACAGGTTTGACCACCCTAACCCACTCTCACCTCGGAGTACTACACCCTCCACCCATCCTTCTGCTGATACCAGCATAGGAGAGACATCCCCACCCACAATTACAGCAGCGCTGGTGAGCAGAGAGCTGAGGAGACTTCATGCCAGCAAAGCAGCGGGTCTAGATGGAGTATCGCCACGAGTGCTGAAGGTCTGTGCACTGGAGCTGGGGAGTCCTCTACAGCGCATCTTCAATCTGAGCCTGAAACAGGGGAGAGTCCCGAGGCTTTGGAAAACATCTTGTACATCTTCCACTGACAGATTGAGGAGATCGTTCCTCCCCCAAACTATGCGACTCTTCAATTCCACCCGGGGGTGTAAACGTTAACATTTAACATTATACAAAGTTATTGTCTGTTTTTCACCTGCATTATTATCATTCTTTAATAGTATTTATTGTATCATTATGCTGCTGCTGGAGAATGTGAATTTCCCATTGGGATTAATAAAGTATCTATCCATCTATCCATCCATCCATCCCAGTCCCAAAGGTATCATGTCCTAGTGAGCTGAACGACTTCCGGCCTGTCGCTCTGACGTCACATGTGATGAAGACCATGGAGCGGCTGCTGCTTCACCACCTGAGGCCACAGGTATGCCACGCCCTCGACCCTCTGCAGTTCGCATACCAGGAGAAGGTGGGAGCAGAGGATGCCATCATCTATATGCTACACCGATCCCTCTCCCACTTGGACAGAGGCAGTGGTGCTGTAAGAATTATGTTTCTAGACTTCTCTAGTGCCTTCAACACCATCCAACCTCTGCTCCTTAGGGACAAGCTGTCAGAGATGGGAGTAGATTCATACCTAGTGGCATGGATCGTGGACTATCTTAAAGACAGACCTCAGTATGTGCGTCTCGGGAACTGCAGGTATGACATTATGGTCAGCAACACAGGAGCGCCGCAGGGGACTGTACTTTCTCCGGTCCTGTTCAGCCTATATACATCGGACTTCCAATACAACTCAGAGTCCTGCCACGTGCGAAAGTTCGCTGACGACACTGCTATCGTGGGCTGCATCAGGAGTGGGCAGGAGGAGGAGTATAGGAACCTTATCAAGGACTTTGTTAAATGTTGCGACTCAAACCAGCTACACCTGAACGCCAGCAAAACCAAAGAGCTGGTGGTGGATTTTAGGAGGCCCAGGCCCCTCCTGGACCCCGTGATTATCAGAGGTGACTGTATGCAGAGGGTAAAGACCTATAAATTCCTGGGAGTGCAGCTGGATGATAAATTGGACTGGACTGCCAATACTGATTCTCTGTGCAAGAGAGGACAGAGCCGACTGTACTTCCTTAGAAGACTGGCTTCCTTCAACATCTGCAATAAGATGCTGCAGATGTTCTATCAGACGGTTGTGGCGAGCGCCCTCTTCTACGCGGTGGTGTGCTGGGGAGGCAGCATTAAGAAGAAGGACGCCTCACGCCTGGACAAACTGGTGAGGAAAGCAGGCTCTATTGTAGGCATGGAGCTGGACAGTTTCACATCCGTGGCAGAGCAACGGGCGCTCAGCAGGCTACTATCAGTTATGGTTAATCCACTGCATCCACTAAACAGTGTCATCTCCAGACAGAGGAGCAGCTTCAGCGACAGACTGCTGTCACTGTCCTGCTCCACTGACAGACTGAGGAGATCGTTTCTCCCCCAAACTATGTGACTCTTCGGTTCCACCCGGGGGGGGGGTTGGGGGGTATAAACGTTAACATTATTCAAAGTTATTGTCTGTTTTTACCTGCATTTTTATTACTCTTTAATATTGTTTTTTGTATCAGTATCCTGCTGCTGGAGTATGTGAATTTCCCCTTGGGATTAATAAAGTATCAATCTATAAATCTATTAATCTAATCTAATCTAATCTTGAGCAGAGGAGACTGACTGGGGTTTTAATCCAGGTTTTCAGAATTCTCAAAGGCATTGATAAAGTAGATGCAGGAGAATTCATGAATTCAGAATCATATACTCAAAGACACCAGTGGAAATTAAGAGGAAGTGCTTTTAGAACTGAAGCTGGAAAACACTTCTTTCTAGAAGGGGTTTTGGAAATCTGGAACAAACTACAGAGTCCTGTTAGTTGAAACTTTGACAATCTTTAAGAAGAAAATTAATGAGATATTGGGGCAGCTTAACTATTAGCTAAACAAACAAGCCTGATGAACTGAATGGTCTCCTTTTTTTGAGAAATCTTTTGTATTGTTATGAATTCATTACTGGTTGTTTTCACTGATTTGAATGTTATTATTGATGTTTCAAAGTCCAGTTTTATTTTTTTTCTTGCATAGCCTATTGTTCTTTGTCAAAATTTGGATTAACAAATTATTACTACCAGATTTTTATGGTACCAACATCAGAGGCATCACTGCTAAATCAGAAGGCATTGATGACAGTGGCAGCTTGGTAGTGGTTTTATTGCAAGTCCTACCTTTAACACGTAATGCCTCTTTCACCTATAATATTGCCTTTGCATACCTGCTAGCTAGTTTGGCAATATCTGGCTTCCTTTGCTCTCATCCATTCTCCTGCTTTTTCATTCTTATCCCGTCTTTATTTTAGATACAGTAATACTATTAAAAACAACAAAAGACAACTGTTTAAGACTTCAGCAGTTATATAATAAAAGCATCATGCTTAGCTAATGTATATTTTATATACATTACTCTCAACATTCCGTTCCAGTCCTCAAATCATTGGCAATTTATTTATTAATGTCTTTTGGTTTTATTTAGGGTTATCCTGTGGCAGGTCATTTCTTTTTGTTCAGTTTGTACATTCTCCCTTTATTTAAGTGGGTTTTTCTGCAGTTACACCAGTTTTCTTTCCTTTTTCTTCATCATCATGCAGTGAGAGTGGAATTAATTAGAGCTTGTAAACTCTGTTTGTGTTTATGTATATGTGTGTGTAAGTGAGCACTGTGATGGAATAACACCCCCTTCAGGGATGATTTTAAAAATGCCCTAGTATTACTAGGACAGACTTCAGCAAGTTAAGCAAGAGAATGTTATATTTCATAAGTTTCAATACTCATGTTTCATCCAAGGTTTATTTTAAAATATGATGCAGTGTACCTTTTTTCTACTTTGCCTCTGTCAGTTGTCTGGTGAGATATTTCCCTAAAATATCAATCTTACATAAAGTCTGCTGATTTTTTTGAAAACAGCTCTCAGAGTAGTCACCCAGAACCCAGTTTATACAGTGTTGGAAATCATACTGTGAATGCTGCCTTCATCAAATGAAGGGAGTAAAACTTCCCGTATTTTGCATCTTCAACAGGTAATAGAATACATTTAAAAATATTTGATCTCTTGCTCTGCGTGTACCTTCAGAGCTTCTCCTCGGTATCCTCATGTGTCTGAACGTCTCTTTACTAACTAGCACTCCCTCTCTCGAGTGCACTCCCATAAAGCCTTTTTCAAAGACTATCATTCTGAGGTGCATTTTCTTGACTCCTGTCCACTGTGTATTCCTATCTTAGAAGGAGAATCTGAGCATGGCTCCTGTACCTTTACTCCTCCTTGTGTGTCTCACACTTGCACTTCCTATTCTATTCCTATCCTTTCTATTGCGTCACCAAAGCCAAACTATAACTATTCACATTGCTCAGAGGAACCGGACACACACAGACCTAAGTGTTTTATTATATAGTATATATGATTAAGGTTTTTATTAGTGTGCATGTAACAAACATATAGCTTATGTTAACATATTTTGGACTTGGTCTGTGTGTGCACATAATAATAGTAATTATATAAATAAATAAGTAATTATGATAAATGTTGTGTATAGTGTATCGTTTTATTGCTTTACACATAACAATAATCGCCCTATAAACTCCTTTTATTTTTTCATCCCTCTTAAATCAGTTTTTTATATATCGTTGCTACAGTGTTTGTAATGTCCCTATAACAATGACCCTATAAAGCTAATATTGCTTACTGTAAACAACATTATGTAAGAAACATTGCTGTGTTTTAAAGCTTTTTGAATGTAGTTTTGCATAACCAGGAATAGCAGTAACTATATCTTTTAAGAAAAGTTTTGCATGAGGACTAATCAGAATGTGATATTAAGGAGTGAGAGCACATGTACACAGACACAGACCACTGGGTTATTGCTCAACAGCCAAAGAACCATTATTTGATAGCTTCAGGGGAGTTTGCGTTATCTTTTTGAAAGTAGTCTTCTACTACGGTCTGTTTCTGTTATTTATTTCATTAGAACAGCCAGGATATTACAGGCATAAAACTCAGCGGCTGGAGAGCAGTGATGGCTGCCAATATGGAATCTCATCAGTTCTGGCCCTGTGGGGAGCTGCAGATTACAAAGGACACTTTCAGTGGCGATGGCTCAGCTTTTATTCTCTTTTCAGGGACTCTGGATAGGAGAGTGTGTTGTTGCTCTAATAATGTCTTGTTCATCATTTATTTCCCAGAGTGGCTTGAAATTATTTTTTCCCCTGATAATTAACACATCTGCTACCTGTACCGTCTCTTGTCATCTAGTTCAAGGGTTGATAATTAAGGGCAACTCAATTATTATTAAAATGTGTAGCCTATAGTTAACATTTAAATTCTGCCAATGTAAATGTTTTAACAATACACTATAAAATGTAATTCTAAAATTTGATTATCCAATAAATTTTCCCTTTTTTCTGATATTAATATTTTTTATTAGGTATGTCCATGATAAAGCAAAACATGTTAAATATAGTAGTGCTAAATCTTTCAAGTTCCCTGTCCCATTCCTCTAGACCTAAGATGAAGCTTATGAACAGAATTTTGTCATGAGCATTGGAAATTCTGATTTGAGGCCCTGATAAGTAGCAAACTAGAACTCACATTTTTGTCTTAAAGCTGCAGCTGCATCATCTGAACTAATTGAAGAGTTCATTCTTTCATTTAACGCCACCTTGTCTGTCATAGAGCACAGCGTGCCATATGTTCCATTTTGTTAAGTAGACATGTTGTCAAAGCAGCCTGTGTCGGCACTTTAGATTACCACCATAGCTGCCATTCTCTGTTTTGGTATTTTTCTGACTGTTTTTTTGAGGTTGTAAGGACAATATAGTTTCAGTTTAATGTTCTAGTTTGTTTTATAATTCACAGAGCTTTATTAACGTAAAATGTTATTTTAAAAAAACATACTGTACCATATTCCCTGTGCAGTCATGATCACTGGCACAGTACAAAATGAATACCCCCAACAACCCCCACCCCATACATAAAACAATTATCTGAAAAAGCGCAAGTCTTTTGAGGCTACATTCGCACTGTAGCTAAAAGTGACTATATTCTGATTTTTGCCTCGTATTTGATTAAAGTGATTTTTTTTTTTCTCAGATTAATCTTGTGATTGATCTAAATCTGGTATGAGTACAGATCTCTATCCTGAACGTGCCCTACATGTGCAAAATGAATAAAAATTTTGTCAGATGTTTGTTGTTATTCTACTTCACATTGTTTCAGTGCACAACACCTCCAAATTCATAAACTCGTGATGGCAAGGAAGAGGAACAAATACTACATATTGTTATCTCTATTTGGGTTTGGGGATGCCAGGCTTCTCTGCACATCTTTATTAATAGGCTCATGGTCATCTACAGTGGGAAGAGGTTACTTTTTCTTACAATGATGACCCTTCATTGTCTACTCACTATCTTTTGCAAAATACAAGTGTTACTGCGCCCACCTGTCAGTCTTTCTTTTGCCTGTAACTTTGTTATGCAACATATCTTACAGTTTCATTTAACCTAAAATGCAGGTTTTTTTCTGTTTTCAAAATGTAAATATGTATTCTTGTGTCTGGCTTTGTGGAGGCCTCAAAAGGGTGTCCTTTGTTAATACAACAGTCTCCTTTTACATAATATGATTTTACCTTAATTACCTTCCTTAAGTATAGTTATTAATGTCTACACAGTGTACATATCTGTATCTTTAACCTCTCAGTGGATGTTATATCTGTCAGAGTTCTTTCAGAAATTTTACATTACAGTCTTGGTTTGGTCTCTGTTGGTTCATATTTTTCAAGTTTGAATTTTACTCAGACATAACATTTTGTATCTATTCATTGATATTAACACATTGAAGAAGGCAAAGTTTTACTAACATATCCAGTGGAAGAACAAGGAACTATGCTATAGTAACTGCAAGAGATCAGTTTAATTTTTGCTTCTGCTGAACTGGGAAAAAACTCGCACATGTAATTCACTCTTTACGATTTTTGCTGTTTTAGTAAAGAGAATAAAATTTCCTCCACAAATGTCCTATTTTGTGTAACACGGGAAACTGTTATGCATTAAATATTTTTGAATGGTCAATAAAGGCTCACAATGGAGAAAGCAAGAGTCAGCCAAAGAGTTTCGTGAGTTTGTGGAACTATGTAAAATGTATACTGTATGTATATCATCCAATATTGTTTTATTATTTACTAGGGGCCCTACTCGTTCACTTGCCAACCCACGGGTGGGCGCTACTTGCTAGCCACTTCACGGATCTGCAGCTCGTGTATGGGGAAGCGGATGTACAATATAAACAGATTATTCTCATGGGAATTGTTAACATATGCATAATAGAACTAGGGCGGCACGGTGGCGCAGTGGGTAGCACTGCTGCCTCGCAGTTGGGAGACCTGGGGACCCGTGGGGTTTGCATGTTCTCCCCGTGTCTGCATGGGTTTCCTCCGGGCGCTCCGGTTTCCTCCCACAGTCCAAAGACATGCAGGTTAGGTGGATTGGCAATTCTAAATTGGCCCTAGTGTGTGCTTGGTGTGTGGGTGTGTTTGTGTGTGTCCTGCGGTGGGTTTGCACCCTGCCCGGGATTGGTTCCTGCCTTGTGCCCTGTGTTGGCTGGGATTGGCTCCAGCAGACCCCCGTGACCCTGTGTTCGGATTCAGCGGGTTGGAAAATGGATGGATGGATAGATAATAGAACTATTTTACATTACAGGGAGTAATTAACCATAGTTAAAAAAGTAAAACGTAATAAATTGAAAGAAAGTTGTTTCATGTTGTGTTAGAGGCATTCGTTGCATTATACGTTTTCGTTCTGTTTGGCTTTAAAATTAACACGCAAATACTTTTTAAACTTAAACTTTTGCTGTGCAACTTCAAGAAAAACAATTTTTTGAATTAACTTTTTGTCAAAATTGCATTGAATTTTGTTTCCGTGTTTGGACTTGCATTGTGACAACGCAACGTATAACTGCCCGTGAGTTTATATCTTTTCTTTCTCTCTAATAAATAAACCGACTTTTTCAAATGTTTGTACCTGTGATTTGTTAATTGTCATTGCAAAAGCTATTCTAACGGGAAACTGTAAACATTTCAATACGAATGGCATATCAAGATCTCCTTTGGTGTCTAATGTTATCAGCGGAAGATGTACTACATTACCTTTTTTGTCGCTTGTTAAAATTTTACATGTCGACCAATTTACAATACAACTAATCTGTCCTATTGCATATGTGTGTGTGTATATATATATATATATATATATATATATATATATATATATATATATATATAATATATATATATATATATATATATATATATATATATATAAATGTGTATATGTATGTATATATGTGTGTGTATATATGTATATACAGTGGGTGGGGCAAAAAAGTATTTAGTCAGCCACCAATTGTGCAAGTTCTCCCACTTAAAAAGATGAGAGAGGCCTGTAAGTTTCATCATAGGTATACCTCAACTATGAGAGACAAAATGAGAAAAAAAAAATCCAGAAAATCACACTGTCTGATTTTTTAAAGAATTTATTTGCAAATTATGGTGGAAATAAAGTATTTGGTCAATAACAAAAGTTCATCTCAATACTTTGTTATATACCCTTTGTTGGCAATGACAGAAGTCAAACGTTTTCTGTAAGTCTTCACAAGGTTTTCACACACTGTTGCTGGTATTTTGGCCCATTCCTCCATGCAGATCTCCTCTAGAGCAGTGATGTTTTGGGGCTGTCGCTGGGCAACACGGACTTTCAACTCCCTCCAAAGATTTTCTATGGGGTTGAGATCTGGAGACTGGCTAGGCCACTCCAGGACCTTGAAATGCTTCTTACGAAGCCACTCCTTCGTTACCGGGGCGGTGTGTTTGGGATCATTGTCATGCTGAAAGACCCAGCCACGTTTCATCTTCAATGCCCTTGCTGATGGAAGGAGGTTTTCACTCAAAATCTGACGATACATGGCCCCATTCATTCTTTCCTTTACACGGATCAGTCATCCTGGTCCCTTTGCAGAAAAACGGCCCCAAAGCATGATGTTTCCACCCCCATGCTTTACAGCAGGTATGGTGTTCTTTGGATGCAACTCAGCATTCTATCTCCTCCAAACACGACGAGTAGAGTTTTTTTCATCTGACCATATGACATTCTCCCAATCCTCTTCTGGATCATCCAAATGCTCTCTAGCAAACTTCAGACGGGCCTGCACATGTACTGGCTTAAGCAAGGGGACACATCTGGCACTGCAGGATTTGAGTCCCTGGCGGCGTAGTGTGTTACTGATGGTAGCCTTTGTTACTTTGGTCCTAGCTCTCTGCAGGTCATTCACTAGGTCCTCCCGTGTGGTTCTGGGATTTTTGCTCACCGTTCTTGTGATCATTTTGACCCCACGGGGTGAGATCTTGCGTGGAGCCCCAGATCGAGGGAGATTATCAGTGGTCTTGTATGTCTTCCATTTTCTAATAATTGCTCCCACAGTTGATAAGATACTAGCCGACGCCCGCCGTAGCATATGGCGGTGTAAGAATAAGAACGGAAAACGGTGAGAAAGGAATTCAGAAATCAAGAAGAAATAAATACTTCTTGAAAGACGCAGTGTGCATGTAGAATTTCCGACCAAGCAGGATTACATGTGAAAGTGATAAATAAATCAGGCTTTTCCGAATTTACGTACTATGGCCATGGTATCCTGATAGTTTTGTGGCATGTATCTTGGACTTCCTGGAAATGTGGACGGTAATATGATCATTTTGCCTACACATACGTTGTTATTTTCAGCGTTTGCTTGCAGTGCGTCTGATTGTATTGTTCCATGCGCAGATCTTGTTGATGTAATCTGAGATAGTTGAGACGCCGCTGGAGTGCAAAATACTAAATGTATTCCTCATTGCTAATCTGTACGTGTAAAATTGGCATTGAGTAAGCCTTATTCGCTTGGCAGTTCTTTTATCGGGAGCATGTTGTAAATCTTTGTGCCAGCCAATGTCTCCGTAAGGGAATAAAAGTGGGTAAACCATAGGATCGCAATTCATATTGAACGTGGAAATCTGTTTACAGGAGTTGCCTATGGGATAGATGCAAATGTCCCTTTTGGCAGGCGGTTCACCATTTTCTCCGACGAAAATCACTGCAACATTGGTGTGACATGTTATGGCATTGTATCGTCGTAAATCCTGCCTAGGGTTTTCCTTGAAAACCATTCAAACAGATGCTGTTGGATTGGACTAAGCAATTTCCTGCATGTGTTTGTATGATTTAGCGAAAGGGTTGATGGTTCTGAGCATGGAATCTAGCTGGAGAAATAAATTTTCGCTGCATGCAGAGTTTGCTTTATTTTGTAAGCGTACTTCAGTAGCTTGCGTTGTGTCAAAAACATACAACTGTCCATATCCTGGAAAGGTAGAAGTGTTAGTGTATAGTAGAGAGATTTGGTGATATATTTGCCCATGTATTTTAAAACAGTATGGTCCGTGGCCAGGAGGTTGAGTTATCTGTGCACCCATGGAAGCAAATGCTAGAGAAGAGTTGTTTTCTCAAATGTGTTCACGATAATTTTTAGCTTCTGATGTTTGCTGTGTAAGAAGCTGTTGTAAAGATTCAGGTAGCTCCCGCAAAGGTGGTAAAGCTACTTTACCATTGTGGCAGCACATCGAGTACTTGTTTGATGTATTACGCTCAGCAGGCCAGTATAGGTCATGACATGGAAGTGGACGATTAGGAATCGAGAAATGCTGTGTCGGCTGTGTGTGGGCGGATCTCGTGTCGGCTGTGTGTGGGCGGAAGCAGGACGAACCAGAAGAGAAATATATATGAGGTGAGTGTGTGTGTATATATGTGTATATATATGTATATATATTATATATATTATATATATATATATATATATATTAATTATATATATATATATATATATATATATATAAATTATATATATAATATATATATATATTATATATATAATATATTATATATATAATATATTATATATATAATATATTATTTCTATAATAATAAAAGGCAAAGCCCTCACTGACTGACTGACTGACTGACTCACTCACTGACTGACTGACTCACTCATCACTAATTCTCCAACTTCCCGTGTAGGTGGAAGGCTGAAATTTGGCAGGCTCATTCCTTACAGCTTACTTACAAAAGTTAGGCAGGTTTCATTTCGAAATTATACGCGTAATGGTCATAACTGGAACATATTTTTTGTTCATACACTGTAATGGAGGAGGCGGAGTCACGTATCGCGTCATCACGCCTCCTACGTAATGACGTGAACTAAAAACAAGGAAGAGATTTACAGCACGAGTCACACGCGGGAACGAAGGTAAATGACGTTAATTTTTGACTGTCTTTTAATACTGTGTAAGCATACATATTAACACATGTGCAATTAAACGTGTGCATTTACGGGGTGATTTCTCAGGCTTAAAAGCTCGCCTTTTATCAAACGCGGGAACAAAGGTAACTGACGTTGTTCACTGTCTTTTAATACTGTGTAACCATACATATTAACACATGTGCAATTAAACGTGTGCATTTACGGGGTGATTTCTCAGGCTTAAAAGCTCACCTTTTACTAAAAAGGTAAATGCTAAACTATTTTCAATCAGTTTAATGAAACGCTCCCGTTAAGGATTGCAATAACATATTCGCGAGATAAAACAACGAAGTAGGGGGAAATGACGTAAGAGCCGCAAACAGCGAAGAGCAAAAAATTAATTAAACAATTGAGAAGGGAGCGAGTGAAGCATTCAAGCATGTTCATAAGGGAAACAAAGCACGGTGTAAAACGTAAGTTTAAATTAAGTTTATAGAAACGCTCCCCCTGCGGATTGTAATAACATATTCGCGAGATAAAAGTTTAATGAGAAGACACGAGGTATAAATGAACCACACGCCGTGGCGCAACGTTAGGGGCAACAGTTTCAACCATTCTATGATCTGCTTCTCGCAACTGAAAGACGGCACATGGCGGATGTTGGCCGACTTGCTGACCGCAACATTAGGGGCTTCAACTCTGGCGTTGACGCCACATCTCGGTGCCAACACTTTCCACACTCTACTTAAAAGACACGCCCTCCTCACTGGACAGTTAAAAAGACCAATCAAACTAACGATGACATCAAGTATTACCCAATCAAAAGTAGGAAAGGAGGCATCTTCATAAAATGCGTGTGGGATGATTTGCATGAGACTCTGCTTTAAAAAAAATGATAAAAAAAATACGGGACAAATCCCGTCCAGTATTGATTCAAAACGGGACGCGCAATTTCATTCTCAAATGCGGCACGATTCCGTATTTTAAAGGACGGGTGGCAACCCTACAGTGCCAGGTAACCACCCATACAATCACATTGTGATTCAGACTAGGAATGCAATGAATGTAATTACCCCGATCTACATACAAGGCGAAAGTCTTGCAACATTCAAAGATGATGGTTTGGGATAAGTACACCATACAACACAAAAGAGCTTATGAAGCCTTGAACCGAAAAAAGCAACATCTCAGAGATCGTAAAAAAAAAAAAAGGAGGTAATGTCGTTTTACTCGCTGTAGATTTTATTCAAACATTACCAGTTATTCCACGAGGGAGACCAGCAGATGAACTCAACGCGTGTTTAAAATCCATGCTTCTCCCACGCTCGGTTATATGTCGCGTGTTCTCGGGTAGGTACACCAAAAAATGTATACATTTAAGCATGTAATGGACAAACAAAAAATGAGGTATACCCGAGGGCACTGCAGTAGTACTTAATCTAACTTTACTTCTTAAATGTTAATGTTTTACTGTTTAATAATTTATACGCTTCTTATATGTTGTTCAAATTCTTTTATCAAAATACCAGTGACAGCGCAATGCACGATAACATGGAGTGAATACACCATACGCATCCGCCCACGGCCGCCCTGGTGTGCGCAGATACGAGTTGATTCTACAATAAAATAAAATAAACATAAAAAGAGTAATACAATCATCACCCATAAAGCGGATAGTAGACGTGACGTAGTATATGTGTACCAGATTTCAAGTCAATAGGTGAAACGGTTTGCGAGCTACAGGTGATTTAAAATCCTGGACAGACACACAAATTGCCACGGTAGCAAATTACAGAAGAAGATTTTACTGTTTAATAATTTATATTTATATAAAATGTGCTTCTTATATATTACTTCATATTCTCATATGATAATGATGTTAATATTTATATTGATTTCTATGTTATTGAAACTGCATGTATGTGTGTATATGTATATATATATATATATATATATATATATATATATATATACTAGCAAAATACCCGCGCTTCGCAGCAGAGAAGTAGTGTGTTAAAGAGGTTATGAAAAGAAAAGGAAACATTTTAAAAATAACGTAACATGATTGTCAATGTAATTGTGTTGTCATTGTTATAAGTGTTGCTGTCTTTTTATATATATATATATATATATATATATATATATATATATATATATATATATATATATATATATATATATATAATATACACACACATAAACATTTATATACATATACATATATATACATATCTACATATACACATATCTACATATATATACACACATACATAAACACACACATAAGACTTATTGACTGAAACGGGCTTTCACGAAAACAGTTAGGGCTTTGCTACAGGATACACCCTCCACAAGTTAACCAAGTAAAAATAAAATACATATTTCTGTTTTATTTAAACCTTTTAAGTTCATATGCATAGCCCCATTTGGCTGTTTAATTTTTTTTTTCTTTCTTCAGTAATATATATATATATATATATATATATATATGTGAATGTATGTATGTATATATCTATGTCTATATATATATATATGTAGATATGTAATTTTGTATATGTATATATATGTTTATGTGGATGTGTATATACGTATGTATATGTAGATATGTGTATATGTAGATATGTATATATATATGTTTATGTATATATATGTTTATGTGTGTGTGTGTGCATATTATATATATAAAAGACAGCAACACTCATAACAATGACAACACAATTACATTGACAATCATGTTACGTTATTTTTAAAATGTTTCCTTTTTTTTTCATAACCTCTTTAACACATTACTTCTCCGCTGCGAAGCGCGGGTATTTTGCTAGTATAATATATATATATATATATAATATATTTATATATAATATATTTATATATATAATATATATATATAATATATTTATATATATAATATGTTATATATATATATTAATATATATAATATGTTATATATATATATATATATAATATATAATATATTTTATATATATATATATATATATATATATATATATATATATATATATATATATATATATATAATCTATACTAACTAATAAAAGGCAAAGCCCTCACTGACTCACTGACTGACTGACTCACTTATCACTAATTGTCCAACTTCCCGTGCAGGTGGAAGGCTAAAATTTGGCAGGCTGATTCCTTACAGCTTACTTACAAAAGTTAGGCAGGTTTCATTTCGAAATTCAACGTGTAATGGTCATAACTGGAACCTCATTTTTGACAATATACTATAATGGACGGCAGCTTGATGGCCGTGGGAGGCGGAGTTGAGTGTCACGTCATCACGCCTCCCACGTAATCACGTGAAAAGACTGTGAACTGAGTAAGGAGAAATGAAGGAAGAGCCGCAAACAGCGAAGAACAAAAAATTAATTAAACAATTGAGAAGGGAGCGAGTGAAGCATACAAGCATCTTCATAAGGCAAACAAAGCACGGTGTAAAACGTAAGTTTAAATTAAGTTTATTGAAACGCTCCCGTTGCGGATTGCAATAACATATTCGCGAGATATAAGAACTCAGTAGGGAGAAATGAAGGAAGAGCCGCAAACAGCGAAGAACAAAAAATTCATTAAACAATTGAGAAGGGAGCGAAACAATAAGAAGCCAGCGAGTGAAGCATACAAGCATGTTCATAAGGGAAACAAAGCACGGCATAAAACGTAAGTTTAAATTAAGTTTATAGAAATGCTCCCGCTGCGGATTGCAATAACATATTCGCGAGATAAAAGTTTAATGAGAAGACACGAGGTATAAACGAACCACACGCCGTAGCGCAACGTTAGGGGCAACAGTTTCAACCATTCTATGATCTGCTTCTCGCAACTGAAAGACGGCACATGGTGGATGTTAGCCGACTTGCTGACCGCAACGTTAGGGGCTTCAACTCTGGCGCTGACGATAGAGATTCGATTCCCGAGAGGGGATGAAGTGAGTGTGTATGCCTGATGAGCCCAGAATTAGGGAGAAACACGTGTCGCATACTCTTTGCATTATTTGAAAGTAAACTATTAAAACCATTCTATGATCAGCTTCTGGGAACAGAAAGAGGGCACGTGGCGGATGTAAGGCGACTTCCTGACCAACCACATGCGTTACCTGGCAGGTAACCACCCATACAGTCAGATTGTGATTCAGAAAACGAATGCCATGAATGTAATTACCACAATCTACATACTGTCAAATAAACGAAACACACGCCGTAGCGCAACAGCTGTGAAAAGC